>NC_036644.1:956309-989871 GCF_002806865.2 Cucurbita pepo subsp. pepo
TTTTTTTTTTTTTTTTTTTTTTTTTTTTTTTTTTTTTTTTTTTTTTTTTTTTTTTTTTTTTCATTTGTTTCTACTAACTGCCGTAGGTTGACTCAAAGGTTGGAGATCCAAGTTGTTAGTTTGGGTACCTATTAGTCTATATTTTAAGTTATGATAGTATATCTAAGATCATTGATCGTTTTTTTTTTTTTTTTTTTTTTTTTTTTTTTTTTTTTTTTTTTTTTTTNTGTTATGAGGTCAAATGTAGTTCGGACACCCACTGTTATATTAAAAAGTTTAGCATGTTTATGGTCAGAATCAAGTGATTATTGATGTCGCAAAGTTAACTAATGGGATAAAAACTTAATCATGACAATTAATTGAATGTTCAGGTAGCAAGACTAAGAGAACAGTTGCAAAGGGAGAAAGATCCCTCAGCTAATGTTAGTGAAAAGGTCAGTTTTTCTAATGCTTTTAATTTTATTTAGTAGGGTTACGTGACAGATTGCAATGCTATAATGTGTTAGCTATTCGTTTAGACAAAGGCAGATCTTGGAGAAAGCAATCGAGGCGAGAAAGACACTGCCAATATAAACAACACGATGGATGAATTTGTAGGACTGCTTAATAGGATACGTGATCAGAAAAGTAACCTACCTGATTTACGTAATGTCTCCCAACAAATGCAGAATCATCAAACAAAATTGTAGGTTTCTCTTTTCTGAAAATTATTCTCCTTGTAACCATATCATAATAATATTTCTTACACAGGTCAATGTTCCTATCTTTTTCAACTTTTTTTTATGTGGATAGTAATCCTTCGTGTGAGATTAACAGTTCAATGGGTACAGGAAGGACAAGAGGAAGGATGCTGGAAGTTTAGTCCCTCCTGAACACTCCAGAAATAAGGTAAATCACATTTATTTGGTTGTCTGTACCTTTCCTATTTGCTTGTCTATGGCACTTTCGACTAGAATTTAATTGATATTTTCACAGCTTAGAACTTGGACTATCTGCCGTTTGTTTCTTTCCTTCCACTGAAATTGACCATATCTCAGAGATTATTTTCGTCAATTGTAGAGTTATTTTATTAATGAGACTGTTCGTTCTGGCCTAGTCCTTGGATCAAGATTGAACTTACTAACTCCTTACTGATATAGATAATATCACTATTATGACCTTACTTGAACAGGATATGTTCTATAGGTTGTACAATTATGCCTCGAGTTCTTAAGATAATATCACTAGCTGTTATTCTCAAAGCATGTCTCCTCCCTCAAATTTTGTTGTTAGGCACCTCATCTGCTCTGTCCAATTCTCAAAATGCGTTTTTCCATCTAGCTTGTCAATATATTGTTCACTTAAGTCCACTGTTGTGGTTTTGCAGGATGTTCTTTCCGGTCATGCAGAAATAAGTAAACATTCCCCTCTACACCAGCATCTAGATCCTCATAATCCCAGTGCCAAAATAGGTGTATTGGCAACCAATTTCGCAACGGGTCTAACCAATCCTAAGAGGGCTGGTGCGAGGATGGAGGTAGGTTGTTTTGCATTCTAATGTTTCCCCGTTGACATGCTTGTTTTGTGTTACTATCGTTACTAAATCATTTAGAGCTTTGGAGTGTAATGCTGAAACGTACTTTTCCTTGTACGTTGTTCCGCAAAACAAATATTGTTTTTGCTCGTATTATATGTGTTACGGCCCAAGCCCACCCTAGCAGATATTTTTTTTTTTTTTTTGGATTTCCCAGAAGATTTTAAAATGCGTCGGCTAGGAAGAGGTTTCCATACCCTTATAAAGAATGGTTTGTTCTCTTCCCCAATCAATGTGGGATCTCACAATCCACCCTCCTTTGGGGTCCAGTATCCTCGATGGCACTCGTTCCCTTCTCCAATTGATGTGGGACCTCCCAATTTGTCTCCCCCTCGGGGCTCAGCCTCCTCGTTTGCACATCGCCCGATGTGTGGCTCCGATATCATTTGTAACGGTCCAAGCCTACCGCTAGTAGATATTGTCCTCTTTGGGTTTTCCCTTTCTGGCTTCCCCTCGAGGTTTTTAAAACGCATCTACTAGGGAGAGGTTTCCACACCCTTACGAAGAAAGTTTCGTTCTCCTCCCAACCGATGTGGGATCTTACAATATGGGTTGATTATGCCTTGTAAAAATGATAACAGTGTCGTGTGAGTTGCAAGTTTCGTATGTGATTGCCGAATTGGTGGATAGCAGCAATGATGGATGTCAAACTGCTTGTCGAGTTGATCGTTTATTCTGTCACAATGACCAATACATCGTTGAACTTCACTGTAGAAAAATGTCGGATCGGTTGGTAGTTATTCACTCATTCTAACGTCTAGTCTGTGTATGTTTCAGCTGGGACCAAATCACAATTCTTCAGCACTGACGAAACTGACGACCAGACTCAACTTCTTGAAGGAGCGTCGCAGCCAGATAGCAAATGAACTCCAGAATATGGACCGGGGACGAGTTTCGGGCCAATCAATCGACGGTTCTGAAAAGGGCAGGGGAGTTGAAGCTCAGCGCTCAGTCCAAAACTCAGATGACACTAAAGGATCTGCTGACAATCTCCAATCCATTCAGGACTCCGATAAGCGAGCAGGAAGCCAAGGCAACCAGCCCCAAAAATCAGATGCCAGATAAAAGGATGAAGAACAGGAGGCCAAAACCAAAGCAGCATTTTGGATAGAGAGGAGGAAGACCAGAGAGTCAACTTGGCCTTAATACACAAAAAGGTAACTTCAAGGACAAGTAATAGAATGATGATACTGGCGGAGAGTGTTTTAAGATTAAGAAAGATATCTTGTTTGGAGTTGTGAGTGAAGAAGAAGAATGAAAAATGCCAAGATGTACAGATGGAACCAGTTTCTTGATCAAAGCTGCTGAATTTATTTGCCTTTTTTGTTTTTATTTTTATCTTGTATAGCAAGGATTGTCCCACAGTTGTGATTCCATTTTTTATTTTTCTAAGCTTACCACTTGAACTACTATGCCTACAGGTGGCACAGGTGGCGGTTACCGACCAATCTCAGCTGTTTAAGCCATATATTTGACCAAAATATTGATTTAAATTTTCATTGTCTCATTATTTGTCTCGTATTATTTGAGTTAATAAGAAAAAAACCAGTTTGATATGAATTGTTATGGCAGTACAACTTAACCAAATTGATATGAATTGCTAATAGATATTGTCTTCTTTGAGCTTTCCCTTTCGAGCTTTTAAAACGCAGCTGGTAGAAAGAGGTTTCTACACTCTTATAAAAAATATTTTTGTTCTCCTCCCCAACCACTCCCCAACCAATGTGAGATCTCACAATCCGCCCCCTTTGAGTGTCCTTGTTGGCACTCGTTCTCTACTTCAATTGATGTGGGACCCCTCAATCTATTCCTTGGGGGCTCGACGTCCTTACTTGCACACTGCCTCGTGTCCACCCCCTTCGAAGCTCAGTTTCCTTGTTGGCACATGGTCCTGTCGGGCTCTGATATCATAGAGTTCATCATAGAGTTCAGCTCAACCCCATGGAGTTTCTATTTCAAGTTTCTTCCGTTTCTATTTCAAGTTTCTTCCGTTTCTATTTCAAGTTTCTTCCAACACGGATCTCATATTATTAGGATCAAATAGAAAAGAATTTGGAGATATTAAAAAATAACACCCACATTTTGGGTAATTATCAAATCAAAATTGATTAAAGATCTTCCTAACTTGTTCAAGTGTGACAAACAAGACCACGGTGAAAGGTCCCTGTCTCGAAATCGTTGGAATAAAGCCTTTGTAAAGGGCCATTGGCCCTTCCGCCTTCACTGTCTTCATTGCACAGTCCAACGCCCCACTGTACGCCGCCGCCGCCCCGCCCTCCACCTTCATATTCATTACTCTCGTCTTTATCACATCCACCGGATTCGACGCCACCGCCGCCACGAACCCCGCCGTGAAGCTCGCCGTCACGTGGGTCCCCAGTCCGTCCTTCATCACACCCTTTTCCAATATCGTCTCTTTGATCTGATCGTACGACGCTAATTGCGCCGCCGTCACGATCATCGCCCGGTTCACCGTAAGCGATGAGCCGCGCCACAGACTAGTAATACCCTCCTGCTTCGACATTCTTGTAATGGCATCCACCACTCCGGCGTAATTCCGCCGCTGAGCCACCGGAAGCCGGCCATCCGCCTGCATTCGCACCATTGCAACATCCGCCGGGTTCCCGACCGCCGCGCCAATCCCGCCGGCGATTAGCCCCGCCGTGATCTTCCGGGACAGAGGCATGTTTCCAGAATTCGGGTCAGACCATTTGGTTTTCAAGACATCGTAGAGACCCATCCGAGTGGTGGAGTAAAGAGTCTGCCGGAGGACAGTAGCAGAGACGCCGGAAAACAGCGCGGCAACACCTTCGGACTGAACAATCCGCACGCCAACCGAGATGGGTCCGGCGCACGGAGGTTGGGGCGGCGGAATGTGAAAAGATTCCGGCGTAACAACCGCGGCGAAACGAGAAGCATTGAAAGCAACGGCGGGGCGGAGAGATGGAAGCGGCGGTTTCTCGCCGTCCAATTGCATCCGAACTTTGATGAGATCAAGCGGGTGAGTGGAGCAACCGGCAACAATGGAAGCAATTCCACCTTCGGCGAATCCTTTCAAACCCATCTCTGAAATGGAGAAGAACAAAGTGGGATTAAAAATTCAGAGAACAAAATGGTTTGTTTGGGCAAATCAAGTGAAGAAGAATATTTATAGAAAGGGGAGATGGGTTGGGAAACGTTTACGCGTGAGGCGTGGAAGAAGAAAGAGCGGTGCCCTAATGTGGACTCCACTGCTTGTTGACTTTCTTTTGACTTTGACTTTGACTCTCTCTCTCTCTCTCTCTCTCTCTCTCTCTTTATTTAGCCTTCTTCTTTGAATGAGTCACCCGGTTTAAGTATTAATTAAGAACCAAGCACTAACTCCACGTTTTAAGCGTCCTCTTTGCCATACCGCCCAAATTCGAGGTGGTTAGCACATCCTTTAGTATCCGGTTCTGATGGTGGCGAGAGTCCAGTAGCGGAAAGCATCACTAGCTTACGCTCTGACCTGAGTATCATGGGGCACGTGGAATCCCGTGTGAATCAACAAGGACCACCTTGCAAGGCTAAATACTCCTGGGTGGCCAATAGTGAAAGCTTCCAAGCAGTGGGAGGAGACCAGGACTCTGACCACGTGCCTGTTGAAGAATGAGCTGGTGACTCATAGGCAGTGGCTTGGTTAAGGGAACCCATTGGAGCCGTAGCGAAAGCAAGTCTTTATGGGGGCAATTGTCACTGCTTATGGACCCGAACCTGGGTGATCTATCCTCAGATCCACAGCTAGCAAATATTTCTCTTTGGGCTTTCCCTTTCGGGTTTCCTCTCAAGGCTTTAAAACGCGTCTACCAGGTGAAGGTTTTCCACGCCCTTATAAAGGGTGTTTTGTTCTCCTCCTCAACCAATGTGGGACATCACAGATACCATTTGTAACAGCCCAAATTCGAGGTTTCCACACCTTTATGTCCAGTGTCCTCGTTGACACACCGCTTTGTGTTTGGTTCTAATACCATTTCTAACAGCTCAAATTCACTGCTAACAGATATTATCTACTTTGGTCTGTTATGTATCGTCGTCAACCTCACAGTTTTAAAATGTGTTTACTAAGGATAAGTTTCCACACCCTCATACCTAGCGTCCAGCTCTAATACCATTTGTAACAGCCCAAATCCACCGCTAGCAAATATTGTCCGTTTTGGCACATAACGTATCACCATAAGCCTTACAATTCTAAAACGTGTCTACTAGAAAGAGGTTTTCACACTCTTATAAGAAATATTTGGTTCTCCTCCCCAACGATGTGAGATCTCTAGTCTACAAGATTTGAACTTTTTCTTTATTAGATTTTTATTTTTTATTTTTTATTTTTCGACTTAGCCTAACCAATAAACGATCAAATTCCAAATTGGATGTTTAAACTAACTTATGGTCGGATCTAAAAAAATCTCTTTAATATAAAGTTTTTATGTACGTTCTTAAAATTTTAAAATTATATATACATATTTCTTATAAATTTATTGTGCACATCAAAAGCTCGATAATTTACTTAAAAATTTAGAAACTAAATTTATAATTTAACCGATCTTTTAAGTAATATATTTGCTCATTTCCATTGAACTTCAGAAATCTAAATCAATCCATTAAATGTTCCAATTGAAAAAATTGAATAGTCAAAACTTCTCATTCAAAATTAAAGTCGGGGCGTGGAAATCAAAATCAGTCTCTTTTGGTTACTTAATTCATTCAAAAGTCGACTACTCTGACTTATCGAACTCTCGACTCTTCAAACTTTTCGATAAAAATATTTAAGCCTTAAATTTTGTATTAATAAGCTCGTAAGATTTTAGAACAGTATTACGAGGTTACTCCTTCAATTTTGTATATATTTCTTCAAATCCCAAAAATCGTTTGGACTGAATAGACTTTAAAATAGCATCGATTAAATTTTTTTAAAAATTTTTAAAATTTATAAGACAAAAGATTTAGGAAACCGACCAGTAGTTTAACCCATTTTTTAGTATAATACTTAATTCTCACTGTCCAGTGAATATATATCCTATTAACGACAATCTTTATTATAATCCCCGAGGAGAAAAGATAAATTTCTTTTTCAAAAAATAAATAATTAAAAATTTTAATAGTAGTGAGTAGGAGCATCCTCGACAACAAGCAGCTAAGCATTAATCATTTTCTCAGGACAACACTTACATCTTCATCGGTCGGTAGGTATTACCTGAAAAATTATTCAATGAGATCATTACAATACAGCGATCTCTTAATAATCGCTGTGATACAAATCTGAAATATTTCTTTCTTTGATTTCTCTTCATATTGTAACGGGCTCGTTAAATAATTTAATTTTGTATGTCGACAAATTTTAAAATAATTATGTTTGATAATATATTTATAAATCATAATTAACAAATTTATTATAATATTTTATATTATTGAGTTTTGTACAATTATTATTTTACAATATAAACTATATTGTATAATATTTTTAAATTTAATTTTATTTATTTAAAAATTATATATTTTTTTAATAGTGATTAGTATAACAATAATTTAGGCCAATTATGGTAGAATTGTTGGGTTCCCGGCATCTTCTTCCGACCCGCCACGCGTAAAGATCCGGCCGCCGAATCCCCTGCGATTTCCTATATAAACTCTTTCTTCAAACCCCAAATTTCAATCCCCACCGGTTTCTCTCCGCCGTTGTTCGTCGGAAAAACCCCATCAAATCCGATACCCAATTTTTTCTTCCCCTTTTCTTGATCTTCGTCTTCTTCCTTCTTTCCCCCAAATTTGATTTCTCTGCAAAAATGGGTTTGAAAGGATTCGCCGAAGGTGGAATTGCTTCCATTGTTGCCGGTTGCTCCACTCACCCACTTGATCTTATTAAAGTTCGGATGCAATTGGACGGCGAGAAACCGCCGCTTCCATCTCTCCGCCCCGCCGTTGCTTTCAACGTTTCTCGTTCCGCCGCCGTTGTTACGCCGGAATCTTTCCACATTCCGCCGCCCCAACCTCCGCGCGTCGGACCCATCTCGGTCGGCGTGCGGATTGTGCAGTCTGAAGGCATTGCTGCTCTGTTTTCCGGCGTCTCTGCCACTGTTCTCCGGCAGACTCTGTACTCCACCACTCGGATGGGTCTCTACGATGTCCTGAAAACCAAATGGTCTGACCCGAATTCTGGAAATATGCCTCTGTCCCGGAAGATCACGGCGGGGCTAATCGCCGGTGGGATTGGCGCGGCGGTCGGGAACCCGGCGGATGTTGCAATGGTGCGAATGCAGGCGGATGGCCGGCTTCCGGTGGCTCAGCGGCGGAATTACGCCGGAGTGGTGGATGCCATTACGAGAATGTCGAAGCAGGAGGGTATTACTAGTCTGTGGCGCGGCTCATCACTTACGGTGAACCGGGCGATGATCGTGACGGCGGCGCAATTAGCGTCGTACGATCAGATCAAAGAGACGATATTGGAGAAGGGTGTGATGAAGGACGGACTGGGGACCCACGTGACGGCGAGCTTCACGGCGGGGTTCGTGGCGGCGGTGGCGTCCAATCCGGTGGATGTGATAAAGACGAGAGTAATGAATATGAAGGTGGAGGCCGGGGCGGCGCCGCCATACAGTGGGGCGTTGGACTGTGCAATGAAGACGGTGAAGGCGGAAGGGCCAATGGCCCTTTACAAAGGCTTTATTCCGACGATTTCACGGCAAGGACCGTTCACCGTGGTCTTATTTGTCACACTCGAACAAGTTAGGAAGATTTTTAATCAATTTTGAATTTTTAGTTTTTTATAAATGAGAATAATTACATACTCAGTTTATGTATTGAGTTATGTTCAAATTAATTTAATATTTATTCAAGTTTTAAGAATAATATTTGAAATTCTGACCTGGTTGGTTTGATGAATCGCATTAAAAGTTGGTTATTTAATATGACTACGTGACACTAAGAATTTTTTGTTAGGTCAACGTCACATTTTCCGACGTATATAATTGCATTGACCAAGGTAAATGAGAAAGACAAATCAACGAAATTTTGAAGTCTTACTGAAGTTGACATGTGTTGGAATAAGTGAAATGTGTATACAACTTCTCTCGATGCGTGTTGAATTTTTCTCAGCGTATAGCTTGCATTGAAAAAAGTCAAAACCGCCTCTTGTTATCCATTCTTCTTTTCTTCTTCATGTGTGCAGCGACTCCTTTCCGTTTCATCCTTCTCTTGTGACTCTTTCAACAGCGATACTGGTCATAGTTCATCCGTCTTTTCTTGTTTAGCAGCAACATGAACGTGGTTCAATCGACTGTGATTCTCCTCTCATTTTTCGGCCGTGGACATAGATTTTGATAAATTTAAGATAATTTTGCTTCAATGATCCCAAATACGCTTATGCCCCAACTTATTTTTCAATTAATTATTTGATTTTAGGACATAAGGGCTAATTCAAAATATATAACTTTGTAAGGTACGAACTTTGCTCGAGTGAATTCGTGAGATTTGAAGTGAATTTAGGTGAGTTATATGCACGTTTGGCGTGGCTTTTAAGAGTTTTATCCAGTCAGCATTCATTGGATGAGACGGAGAAACGCAAGTTTGATAAAAGTTAGTAATTTAGGTATTAAGTTTGTAATATACAGAGTATATTTAGGTGATATCATATAATTTGAAGCGCGTGTTTCGTGAGGGTGTGTGATGTGAAGTAAATTTGGGTAAGTTAGAGTCGTTTCTTTTGATTTTAAGTGATTAGTTTGGCGGTGTTTGTCGCAAGTACAGTGAATTAGGCGGTTGTTTTGGCTTTTTTAGAGAGTATTTTCGGTGAGTTTATGCTATTTAAAGTGTGTTTGGGTGAGTTAAGTGCGCTTTTTTTTTTTTTTTTTTTTTTTTTTTTTTTTTTTTTTTTTTTTTTTTTTNTTTATGAAATGTGATGTGAAATTGGGTAAATTAGGGCTCTCTTTGTGTTGCCTTTGGCTTTGAGTTTGTAGCATGTGGAGTGAATTAGGCACACATTTGTTTGGCTTTTATTAAATGAAGAAAATATATTAAAATAATATATTATGCATCTTTTAATACATTGAGGTATTTATTAATGTTTATTATTTTAGTTTAATTTTAAATAAATTAAAGTCGATCCTGCTTCTAGGTGAAACGTTCATTCCTTTCGATCTTGTTACTGTAAGGTGAAACGTTCATTCCTTTCAGTCTTTTTACTGCAAGGTGAAACGTTCATTCCTTTCAGTTTTTCTGCTGCAAGGTGAAACGTTCATTCCTATCAGTTTAATCTTTTGCTGCAAGGCTATCAAGGTGAAACGTTAATTCCTTTCAGTCTTTCTACTGCAAGGTGAAACGTTCATTCCTATCAGTTTAATCTTTTGCTGCAAGGCTATCAAGGTGAAACGTTCATTCCTTTCAGTCTTTCTGTTCATTCCTATCAGTTTAATCTTTTGCTGCAAGGCTATCAAGGTGAAACGTTAATTCCTTTCAGTCTTTCTACTGCAAGGTGAAACGTTCATTCCTATCAGTTTAGTCTTTTGCTGCAAGGTGAAACATTCATTCTTATCAATGTAGTCTTAAACGTTCATTCCTTTCAGTCTTTTTGCTGCAAGGTGAAACATTCATTCCTATCGGTCTTTCTGCTGCAAGATGAAACGTTCTTTCCTATCAGTGTAGTCTTTTGTTGTAAGGTGAAACGTTCATTCCTTTCAATCTTTTTGCTGCAAAGTGAAACGTTCATTCCTTTCAATCTTTTTGCTACAAAGTGAAACGTTCATTCCTTTCAATCTTTTTGCTACAAAGTGAAACGTTCATTCCTATCAGTCTTTTTGCTGCAAGGTGAAACATCCATTCCTATCCATCATACTATGCATATAGTACTTCCTAATATCAAAAGATTCACTTGTCGATATTACACAGATACATGTGAAATTTGTGTCATCTCTAACTCTACGTCGATATTATTCTCAATGAAAAATTTGGTTCGAGTTAATGACCATTCTTGAAGTATCTTGAATTTGTGAAGTTTAGGAGGGTTCACTTGTCTAATCAAAGATTAAGGGATGTCTTAATGAACTTACATATGGTGGTGGCCTGGTGGGTAGAACTACTTTCTCCAAGGTCCAATCCATTACTCAAATTCAGATCATTTCTTTTGAAAATGTATGAAACATTATTGAATTACAAATTTAGTCCTAATCTTCAAAATGAAAGTATTAGAACCAAACTAGTATAACACTGTTCTTCGGAGATAGGTAGAGAAAAAGGTTATGTCCAAGAGTTGAGGCACATGAATTTGAAATCAAATATCTGTAACGAAAAAGAGATTCAAACCAGCTTTTAGACCTACAGGGACGAAATAGAATAACACGAAAAGTTACTCGAGTACAGTAGAAGTTGACAAAAGGCAAGACAATTTTCAGCTGGACACTGAAGGGTCGAAGCCTATGAAATACAGAAACGTACCGTTTTGGAAACTCGACGACGACGAGAATGAATATGGCTGCACGATGTGGCATGCACAAGAAACTGCAACGCTTATGAACATTATAAAATAGCAGAAAAGGAATCCAATTGATGATAAGACATGTCGGTGAGCGTCGAACAGGCACGCTTAACAAAAAAAAACCTGCAATGTAAGTGAAATACACAATGATTAGTTATTAGCTACCCACATGTCAGAAAAGGGATCGAAAGAAACATGCTTGTTCATATCTTATCTCTTTTACTCGATTCTTGATTATCTCTTCAGATAATATTACTCCATACTGAAGAAAATTCTAAGAAAATCCTTCACAGAAAGGACAAACTGAATTGTGATGCCAGTAAATAGACAGAACGTTTATGTGGATCCATTTTCAGGTAAAATTTGAGAAGAATGGTCCATCAACATTCATAAGATACGAAAATTCAGAACCCGGGAGCAATAATCCAGAAACCGAAAAGAAAAGATACGGAAAAACAACTAAAAAGCTATATTCACATGGATTGTTGTTATATTAAAAGAACCCCACGAACTATTAAGTTAAAATATGATGGACAATATCAAGGTTGCCTCTTTATTCCCTAATGAAAAGCTGTGGGAAATAAGCAATTTTCAAGTGTAACCAACTGAAACCTGCACAAATGACGACAGGATATCGATAACTTAACAATTAGCCTGTATGAATAATCAAATTGGAAATGTATGTAGAACCAGGACCTGTGACATGTATCCTCAAGTCAAAAGCATTTAACCCAGGGAGATAAATTGAGATTTTTAATTAATATAAACAATTTCAATTGATATAAAAGTGCCAGAATATATCAAACAATTTACTCTAAAACAATGTCATAAAAGCAGTAAAGGAATAAAATAAAATCGACAGTAAAAATATATTTTTGACAAACACATAAAAGAGTCCTCAGATGGAGTATTGAGTGTACCTGTTTAACTCATGACGAACTGCCCTTTAACTTGTCCTTGACTACGATGACTGGGCATTCCACATGATTGGTGCAATAGTTGCTTACACTTCCCAAGAACATCCTGCACGAAGCGGTATGATCACAAAGGCATTTTAATAATCCTTCACTTCAACAGTCAATCGATATTATTTCCTAAGTAGATTTATGAAATTGCATCAACTATAGTGATCCAGAATACAATAACAAAACAAACTACAGTGATAAGTAAATAAAACATGTAACAAGTATATGGTCATGATAACAGCACAATGCTGCCATACACGAGTGGGGAAAAGGGAGATAATGGTTAGTTAGTTAGTTAGTGTTGAGGGAGGTGAGCGTTAGCGGAGCGGGTGTGGTCCCCAACGTTGTTATAGGATAGGCGTGTAGGCTTCTGTGTCTGGATGGGGAGGTATAATGTAAAGTATCTCCCTTACAATTCTTGATATTAAGAGGAAGATGAAACGCCATCAAGAACATAATGTTCAGAAATCAGAGTCGAAGTATAGACTGCTCGCACTAGTTCAACCTATAGAAAAGATCATCAGGGAGGAGATAACTCATTGATGATTCCAGCCGAGAAGAGTAGAAAAAAGGAAGGATCAAGAATGCCATATATTTCAGGAGCTAGATTAGTTGCCGGTAAACAAGTCTAGGGCCTTACAAAACTCTAGAAAAAAGGAAGGACCTAGCTGTTAGAGAGGGCTGGAAAACTCTCCCTCCTCACCTCTGCTCTTATTACAAAAGAAACCAACCTTACACAGCAGGCCCCCTGACATCATATATTCACGCGCACACACTAACTGCACCATTCTGACTTGTAACTAACTGTCAGCAGTGAATTTCCTTCCTTGCCTTTCTAACACACGTATGAACAATGGGAAGCCTCACACATATCTTGAAGAGCAAGCCTTTCTATGGCATTGGAACTTGTTCGTATGTTGGGCTTGGAGTTTTCTCTAAGAGGGAGAGTCCTTGTGTGTTCTTCTGCCCGTCATTCTTGGTGCTATTGTGAATGATAAGTCTCTGAGACCTACCAGGTTATTGATATCTTCAAACGTCATCCTAGCTTTACTTATAATTACGAGGCAAAACTGGAATACTTGGGATGTGCAAGCAAATGGTTTCATGAATTCTTTGATGTAGTCGGAGTTTACAAAACAGTTAGAATCTTTACCTACTTCGATAGTGCACAAGTTAGCAACACAGTACAAACAGACGTGACAGAGCCTAATTTCTATGCAGTGTCACGTGCATCGTGATTCGCAAATCTACAATGCTGGAATTGTTCACACGAAGAAGCAACGACTAATAGTTGATTATAGTGTGGCTTGCAGAAAAGTAGAGACATACAATAGCAAGACAAACTGAAATATATTATAAAACCATACCTTTTGATAGGACCAAAGGCACGGGATCCCATAACTAGCAAATCAGCATGCAAATTCTCAGCCACTTCACAGATCTTATCCTTTGGATCTCCGATTGCTACTTTTGTTTCCACGTTCATCTAAAAATCCCATAATGAAATGTGCTTCGACCATTAGTTTAAATGGAAAAAATGATATGCCGACTTGAAATTGATACCCCAGAAATATTGAGACTAAACATTTGACAAGCAATAACACACCACATATACACATTTTCAAGCAAATTATTGGAGGTTCGTTTCCAAAATCATTTCGTTAGTTTGCAATGACTAACATCATGGATTATACATCCCTCTTGTAAATTTCACTCATCAATGAAATTGTCTCTTATCAAAAAAAAATATATATATATACATATATATATATCATTTCGTTAGTTTTGGGAGAAAAAAGTGAAAGAAAAGACAAACAAGGCCAAAGGAGTCTGAATCTTCAACGGAGATTGTTCTTCTTTACTCTTTTACTCGTGGCATACCAAACTCCACCACACGCTGACAATCATCGTAGTTTCTGAAAATTTAACGACTCAAGTCCACTAACGACTAATTGACATGTTAAAATCTATTAATAAACTTGCGATCCGAGGTAAATATCTACGCTAACTCGTATAATCGCAACTCAACAGCAATAATCAAGTTGAAATAGCATAATGAAAATGAATTTATGCGAAAGCTTCAACCAATTTGAGCCTAACCTTGTACTCGGCGCAAATCCGAGAAGCATGTTCCAATATCGCAGCCGTAATCCGCTTCTGATGCGACTCGATCGCTGCAGTGAAAGCAGGAACCTCCAGATCGGCTACATCCAATTAAAACATTGAATTCAGAGAACTTTCAACATCAGCTCAGAAACAAGCGCGAGAAAATTATTAGTTCGGAACTCAACTAGGACCACCAAAGGGGATTGGAGCAGGACTGAGACCGGCAGCGATTGAAGGAGGAGATTGAACATGCAGCACAATAAAAATGCTGTCAGTGACGCCCGGCGCCGATGGCCGGAGCTTGAGATTTTGAAGCGCCCACCGTAAGGCGCCCATGCTTTCCTCGCTGCCATCGACAGCCACGATCACGCATCTGAGATCCGTAGTCATAGTTCACAAGATTCCGATTCCTGAAAGTGGCAGATGATTTTCCGATGTGATTCTATACCTTCCGTCGCAGAATTCCAGTTCCAAGCACGGTGAGGTTCCGAAATGAGCGCGCCAAGAGCCATTCATAGTAAGCACCTGTCCACTACGCAAGTTGTTCTGGACTTCGGCCCAACATAGTTAGTGGGCCTATCCACCGCCACAAGGCCCACAACTTCAATTACATATAATTTCATAATTTTTAATCGTTACCATCGTTTTTTTTTTCAGAAAATCAAATAAATTATTAAAATATACTCGAATTAATTTTATATCTAATAAATATGGACTATTTAATTTTAAAAAATTAAATTAATTAATTAATTTAATTTTTTAAAATTAGAGACGGGATGATAAAGTCGTCCCATAGACCATCTCTACCATATCCGTTAGTAATTGAAAAACTTATATAAAATATTTAATGTCGTAATTAGCCATAGCTTGAATTTATGGTCTTAGAATATATTTTAATATATAGTCCTCGCATCATAGCTATGTTCAAAATTGTCACGTGATGTCGACAATTCGATTTATAATAATGTCAATGGTTTATAATCTTTGGGTTTGACCTTAGCGTTCATTGAAAATTCGTATATGTCTATTGTTCATAAATCAAATTAATATACGTATGGCGATGATGTCCCACATTGATCAGAGAGAATAACAAAATACCAGAAACCTTCCCATAGCAGACACATTTTAAAACGGGAAAAACACAAATAGGACAATATCTCTCCAAGCGACAAGTGTCACTCATTGGACCGTTTAAAATAAATACTCTTCGATCATAACCTATAAATCCAAGCATTAATGTATTTATCTAATCATAGGGTTTTTAATCCTTATGTAGATCACGACATAATCATTATAGAAATCAAAACCATATTATATATATAAATGACGACGACAGAACCATATTTTATTAGAACATACACGTACATGCCTTTGTCAAGGGCCCACATATGGATCGAGCATGCTGCATGGAGCACGTGCAAGGCACATGGGTGTGACAATAAATAAACAAATATATATATATATATATATAAAATAATATGGCAGCCAAATAATTTAAATTAATTAGGTCACTCATGTCCAAGTCATACAAAAAATAAGATCCCACCCACCACATATTAACAATTAAATTTAAATTATTTATTAGGGTTTTTAGAATTTTATTTTTATAAAACAAATAAAAATTTTAAAATATATTATTTATTTAAAAGAATTTAAGTTTGATAGATAAATTGACTGTTAATTTTTTTGTTAAAATATATAGAGAAATCATTAGTCCACAAAATAAAAAAAAAAAAGGATTTAGAAGGTAACCGGTCAAAATCATACGCAACGAACCGAACCGGATGGGAAATTACACTGAACCGGATGGACCCACCGTATATTCTGCGGCAAAGAATTCACGGTTTTCGATGCTATCAAACCGGAGAAAAAAAAAACAATACAAAATACCTTACCCCCGACCGGCGACCGCCAGTTTTCTTATATTACACAGTTCTCCCTAATTTTAAAATTTATTTTCTTTTTAAAAAATTAAAATTACATTTATTCCCCATTATTTTTAATTTATTTTTCATCGAGAAACTCTAATTAAAAAATTAGTTAAAAAACCATTTTTTTTTGTCTCTATATTTTAATTTAATTTAATTAATTTTAAATTTGGTAGGAAAAAAAATGATATTTTAAAATTGTATTTTTTCATTTTTTTTTCTCTCTCATCCATTGGTTTCTCTCTCTTCTGGTTTCTGAGCTTTCTCTTTCCCCAAGAAAACGAGCCAAAAAAAAAAAAAGGGTTTCTTTGATCTGAGCTCTGCAAGAAGTAATATTTTTCTGTCCAATCCACAGCTCGAGCTGCTTCACAAGCTCACTCCACCTTTAATTTTGCCCCAACTACGCGACATTCTTCGATTCTTTATTTTCCGCCATTTGTTTTTGTTGATTTTCTTGATTTCTAGGGCTACTGTTCTTGATTGCATGACCAAATCACCACCCCCTTTGACTTGTTGTTTTCTCTTTACAATCGCTGCCACCATTGCTACTCTTGCTCTAATCCGCAACCTAATCCTGGAATCTATGTGTGGTAGCAAGATTAGAAGCTTAGGTTCTGGCGCTTCTGCAGCTGGCTGCATTTTGGTGGATAAATGCTTGTCGTTGGAGATTTAGGGTTTCAGATTCTGGTTCTTGCTGCTTGTTTGGTTTTTCCCGTTTTTGGTATTGTTCTTCGTCGCAAATGGCGGCTAGGTATGGCCAGGACGGAAGAGATCAACCGGCTCTTGGTTTTGGCGTCTGAGGAAGCTGCTAGGGTTGAAATTGAGGCATCGTTTGGGTGTACTGCTGCGCCGATTTCTCTGAATCTTCATTGTGCTGTTTGTCTCAGTCCAACGACCACCCGTTGCGCTCGGTGTAAAGCAGTTCGATACTGGTATTCCGATCTTACATTTTTGTGGACTGTTTTTAGAATTGTTGGTTTGATGTTCTGGCTTGTGTTCATCGTGTGCAATATTGTTTTATTGTTTGATAGATAATTGTGCTAGCATGTTTGAGACATCTGTTTCCTTGATACATGATAATTGCATCCCTGCTGATACTCCCTTCAATGATTCCTTTTATGTTGCTATTTTGATCTTCAGTTCTGGCAAATGTCAAATTATTCACTGGCGACAAGGTCATAAAACCGAATGCCATCCACCCAAAACGTCTGATTGGTCTTTAGAGAAGGAAAATGATTATGGGGATAGGATAGCAAACCAACACCACTCTATTAGTTATGACAACAAATTTGGTATTGAAAATGGGCAACATATAGAACCAGATGAGGTATTGTATGACAAACTTACATTACCCAGCTCTGATGACTCTGTAAAGAATGTTAGTGTGGAGTTGCATGCAGATGAGGAGGAGAATTCAACTACAGAATTTGCTGATGCCACATCAAACACCGAATCATCTGATGATGCCTCAAGAAGTGAGAACAGTAGTGAGTCTTGTTCCCCACGATCTGATGGATATTTATCTGCTCAGAACTCCTTTGACAAGGATGATTCTACATCCAGATTATCAATTGTTGATCCAAACAAGCCATTATCTCCTAACTATGCTCACTTGGTAAACTCTGTTGATAAATTCGCTAAACGGAAAACAGAAAATCATCCTGCATTCGTTGGGATTGATCCAGTTTATGATAACCATTCAAGGGCTGCTGAAGTTAGAAGTATAGATGGGAGTTGTGAAGCTGCTTCTTCTAGTTTTCAAGAACATAATGGAAATTCTATTCGGTTGAAAGATGGTGTTCATGATGACTCTGTCCCATCTAGTATTAATGGTGCCAAGAACAAAAAAATTCCAGGGAGTCATTCGTTCCTACACTTTTCATTCAGTGTGTCTGGGGGTACTCCATCCGACGCACAAGTTGCTCAAGTAAATGGAAATGTAGCAGATGGAAGTCTTCGTACTACTTCGGGGATAAACAGAACGGCTGGATCTAATTTGCAATCAGATATCAATATCGACTCTTCAGAGGTTAGAAATTCACCCTCAAGTTGTGAAGGGTCTGGGGACAAAGATAACACCGTTAAGGAACTGTCAGATCACCCTGTAGTTTATTTGATGATATCTTCATCACCTCGTATCAGTCCGTTCCCTGCTGTTTCTAAATGTGAATCAAGAAGTGTTCGTGTTTCAAATACAAGTATGTCAGCACCCTTGAAGTCTGAAAGGTCATGCCCAGTTTTCATCCAGCCGGATAATTCTAAAATTATATCAAAGCATAGTGGTAATGGATCTGTAGTGAATGATTCCAGTGTTCATTTGCCTACAATTAGTAGTAGGGAGTCAGTTCCTCCGACCGATTCTAGAAAAGTTGGTCCGACACAGGTTGGTGCTGGTGTTTCTTCCTTGGATGCAAACTTTTCGCGCAAGTCAGCTTATGGCTTTAGACCTTTTGCTCTCAATGAGATTAAATCTAAATCGGATCACAGTTATGTAGCGAACGACAGCGAGAATGCTGGAAAATACAATTACAAGGTTGTTTACTTGTTTTATTTTTATGTGAATGTAATTTGGTTTGGTTGGCAACTTGAATAATGGTTGGATTTATACAGGGACACTTCCCATTTGAGCTGCTTGTCGATCTATATAATTGGAATAAAGTGGAGCTCCAACCATCTGGCCTTGTCAACTGCGGGAATAGGTTGTTATAGTCACTATGCTTCTTTTTTAAATTATAAAAGTAAGTTCGCAAGTGTGGGGTGTATTCTATGTCTTCCAGGTTCATTACTGAGATTTAAGCGGTCTAATTTAGTTTTTGCTGTCTAAAGCTGAATTGTGAGATCCCACATCGGTTGGGGAGGAGAGACATTTTTTATAAGGATGTGGAAACTTCTTCCTAGCATACGCATTTTAAAAACCTTGAGGGAAAGCCCAAATAGGACAATATCGGCTCGCGGTGGGCTTGGGCTGTTACAAATGGTATTAGAGTCAGGCACCGGGCAATGTGCTAACAAGGAGGCTGAGCCCCGAAAGGGGTGGTCACGAGACGGTGTGCCAGCAAAAACGCTGAGCCCCGAAGGGGGTGGATTGTGAGATCTCACATCGGTTGGGGAGGAGAACGAAATATTCTTTATAAGGGTGTGGAAACCTCGCCCTAGTAGACGCGTTTTATAGATCAATATCTGCCAATGGTGGGCTTAAACCGTTACATGAATATTCAAAATGTATGTGCAATTTTGCATAGTTTTATAGATCATTTTTAAAACATATTAATGTCTTGTTTTGTATTTAAATTTTTTTGTGGTGCTGTTATCTCATGCATTTGATACAAGTAACTCTTATTTTTATTTTATGCAGCTGCTATGCAAATGTTGTGCTCCAGTGTTTGATATTCACTCCGCCTTTGACAGCCTATTTTCTTCAGGGACTGCATTCTAAAGCATGTATACAGAGTGCCACTTTTATCACTTTGTATTATGTTCTATTTTATAACAATAGCTTTGAATTTATTTGGCTTAAAACCTTTAGTTTCTGCTTTTGCATATTAGGTGCCAAGGAGAGATGGTGCTTTACCTGTGAGTTCGAAAGTCTAATACTCGAGGCAAAAGAAGGCAAATCTCCACTATCTCCGTTCAGAATAATTTCTCAACTGAGAAAAATTGGTAGTCAACTCGTTAACGGGAAAGAGGAGGACGCGCACGAGTTCTTGAGGTTTTCTTTTTTCTAAAAAAAATGCTGCTCATCTCCAAACTTACTTTACCCACGTTTATTGTTACTTTTTAAAGAATTGTACACTAATTAATGAGTTCGTTTGACAGGTGTGCTATTGACACGATGCAATCGATTTGCTCTATGGAAGCTCAAGTAAGTCGATCGGGCCCTATGGAAGAAGAAACAACTCTAATAGGCTTTACATTTGGTGGCTACCTCCTATCAAAGGTAGTACGAGGTTTCGTCTTAAATTTTGTTCTATAACACATGTTGCTAGAACTCCTTAGAACTGCACCTTTCTATCTGAAATGCCACTGAGGAGTCGAACTTCTTGTACGAATACCAATGCTTTCAATTTCGATACTTCACTTGCAGATCAAATGCACAAGATGTGAGAACAAGTCCGAACGAATCGAAAGGATTTTAGATCTTACTGTTGAGATAAGTGGGGATATTGAAACGATCGAAGAAGCTCTTCAACAATATACAAGCATCGAGATTTTGGACGGGGACAATAGATACCAATGTGGCAGGTTAATATATCTTTATTTGTGCATTGGGAACATCTCTTGCCAGTCACTCTGTTTTAGTTTTTGTCTCTACTAAAAGTTTCTATCTATATATACGACAATTGTCTTCTTCGTAGTTAATATTGTTTTTGATCTCGATCTCGATCTCATTCAGATGCAAATCTTACGTGAAAGCCAATAAAAGGCTGTCAATATTGGAGGCTCCCAACATCCTGACTATAGCATTAAAACGATTCCAGGTTTTCTTTCTACTCATTGGGATTTATTATTTGCATAATTAAGTAAGATTCCAAGCTTTTCTTTCTCTTATTATTATTATTTTGTTCATCCAATTTAGTCAGGTAAATTTGGGAAGCTCAATAAGCCGGTTATTTTTTCGGAGATCCTTGATCTCGCACCCTATATGAGTAGCAGAAGTGACAAGTCACCTGAATACAGGCTTTACGGAGTGATTGTTCATTTGGATGTCATGAATGCTGCATTTTCTGGTCACTATGTATGCTATATCAGGAATAACCAAAACAAGTGGTTCAAGATCGATGACAGCACGGTATGTTATCAAATGCCATTATTCGATATTCTGTTGAGTCGTGAAGGTTATCATAGGTTGTTTTCTTCGGCATACTCGGCATACTCGGCATACTCGGCATATACGACCAAGAGGTCAAAGATTTTTTTGTTTATTTGCACTTTTTCAGCTACTTCAGTAACATGAACCATTCTAAGAGAATAATCTGCCTCTGTCTGCACCAGTAAAATTTAAATTCTCTCTCCCGATAGCTAATACTGTTTCGTTCGACTCTGTTTTTTGAGTAATTAGTAGATGATCTGCCTAGCAACTTTCAGTCATGGTTTAGCTCTCTAGATTGCTGGTTTGAATTACATTTTACATGTTACCTTCTATGGTTTAATCTTTCTCGGAGATGTGACTTCCGGTTTTCTATGGTCGGGTAGGTAACAGCTGTGGAATTTGAAAATGTACTGACAAGAGGGGCTTACATGCTCTTCTATGCAAGGTAAACTTTAGGGCTAAAATTATTTGATCTCGGGCAATTATTGTTTCGATTCCTTCATTTTTTTTACGACGGGTAACGTTGCAGATGCTCACCTAGGGCCCCAAGGTTGATCAGAACCAAAGTCATGACCGATTCCAAAGAGGGATGCATTCCATCTTTGATTAGTGGGAGGAGTACCTCATTTAAACCAAGTCCCAACTCCACATATCCTGATTCCCAGAACCCCCATATCTACAACAATTCATCAAATGATTCTTCAAATATCAGTTCGTTTTATCGAAAATTTCACCAGCTCCAGAAGCTGTTGGAAGACGACTTAACGAGCGATAGTTCTTCTCTTCTCAGTAGCAACTCTGATGAAAGCTCTTGCAGCACCAACAGCAGCAGTGACTCAACGAGCACGGAGGACTTACCAGAGTACATTTATAGCGACTCTGGATGTGGTTGGAATGATTCAAGCCAATACGCACCAGTTGGTGCTAAAACAACTGAGTCTCGACCTGCTCGTCCCTACCAAACCAATGGGATTAGTAATCTCACAAGTAGGCGAGAATCGACGTGTAGAGAGAAAGCCATGCATTCGATGGAGGATAAGAAGAATGGCTGGCGTTAGGTTGCATTCTGACCCCAGTAGACAGTGTAGAAATGTAAGGAGTAATGGTAGCTGTAGAAGGGAAAGGTGAAAGGGTAAATATTTGATTATTGTATACTGAATTCAGAGGCGAGTAAATAAGAGCTTTAACTTGGAGAGAGATTGTCCTTAGAAAATGTTAGAGAGCTGATTCTTTATGGAAGGCTCAGATATTCATCTTTTGTAACTCAAGCCTGTTATTATTATTCATTATGTCCCTTAATAATAAGAAGCATTCGTACCCTTTTTATTTTTCTTCTCGGATTTGATTGTGTTATAGCTCTGTAAATTGGATTAGGTTTAGCGTTGGAGGTACCGTACTTTTGATATTGACCCTAAAAAAGAGACGGTAGGTACAACTAGTCTGTGAATAGCTGTGATGTCCCACATTAGTTGGGGAGGAGAACAAATCACCCTTCATAAGGGTGTGGAAACCTTTCCTTAGCAGACGCGTTTTAAAGTCTTGAGGGGAAGCCCGAAAGGGAAACTCAAAGAGGACAATATCTGTTAGCTGTAGGTCTGGGTCGTTACAAATGGTATCAGAGTCAGACACCGAACGATGTGCCAGCCTTCTCGCTGTTCCCTGAAGGGGGGTAGACACGAGACGGTGTGCCAGCGAGGACGCTGGGCCCCGAAGGGGGGTGGATTGTGATGTCCTACATTGGTTGGGGAGGAGAACAAATCATCATTTATAAGGGATAAAGGGTGTTGAAACCTTCTCCTAGCAGGACGCGTTTTAAAGCCTTGAGAGAAAGCCCGAAGAGGACAATATTTGCTAGTGGTGGATTTGGGTCGTTACAATAGCCAACTATCGAGTTGTTCCAAAGAAGCAAAACGACCAGTTATTAAGCAAAACAACCATTATGTCTCTTAATAATAAACTCGTGCTAATGAATAACCAACCTGCAATGAATAAAGAAGGTATAGTAATGTTATGAATGACCCAACATTGAATTCTTGTGATAATATCAGCAAAAGATCGTTCTCCAGTGTTTCCAGTCATGCCGAGCTCTACTCTACATATTCTTGTACAGTAAAAAATGGGATAGATTTCGTAAAAGATGAGATCAGTAAATCAAAATTAACTGAAATTTTATCTTTGTAAGATCGTTAATATTGTAACAAGGGTGTTTTTAGAGTATACCGAATCAGTATACCTATCTTTCTTACGGCACAACAACGCAATTTCACTAAATAAACCGTTTTTCTTGATTAAAAAAAAAAGGGTAAATTTATGAAAACTTGGATGGAAAGTAAAGATTATTAACTATAAAGTCAAAATTCATGTAGATGGTCGAAAAAGTCCAGTCCTAGGTTTTGAAAAATTGAAAAGATAAGAGTAAAAATAGGAGGGCTTTTTAGGCAAAAGGACAAGAAAATTTGGAGTAAAAGTAAATTACCATAAGTTGGAGGTGCCGACCAAATTGAATAGGTTTAATTTATCCGACAAAGAAGCTTCCAAGTCAACCACAATGTACTAACTCATCCTTCACCTTTCCATCTACCACTTTTAATTTTAACCCAATTTAATATAATCTTTTTCCACGTGGATTTTAGAAATAAAAATTCATTTTCTAGACAATATTTTTTTTAATCCACTTTCGCTCGTATATTTATTTGGAATCCATATCCGACCTTCTCGATATCTCTTGCGATATGTTCACATTACTTACACTATTCGTGTAAGAGAACCCACATTGGTTAAACAACGAAATATTCTTTATAAGGGTGTGAAATCTCTCTACAGACGAGTTTTAAGACCGTGGTGAACAGTATCTGTTAGTGGTGGACTTAAGCTATTACAAATGGTATCAGAGCCAGACACCATACGGTATGTCAGCGAGAACGCTGACCTCCAAAGAGGGATTGTGAGATCCCACATTGGTTGGAGAGAGAAACAAAACATTCTTTATAAGAGCATCCAATCTCTCTGCAAACGCGTTTTAAGACCGTAAGGTTGACAGCGATACGTAACGGGCCAAAATGAACAATATTTATTAGTAGCGAATTTTGACTATTACAAACGGTATCACGGTATACCAACGAGACCGCTGACCCCCAAAGAGAGTGAATTGTGAAATCCGACATTGGTTGAAAAGGGAACGAAACGTTTTCTTATAAAATTTGCAATTAGAAGATCGATATCAAGAATCGAGTAAATGAAAAAAATAAAAATAAAAAAATAAATAAAGTTTGGAAGTTAGAAAAGAAATATATGGATTTTGTGTGCCATTTAATTATCCAATTGGCTTAAATGTCAAAATCATGACCAAATTCAATTCATTTAAATCCTTCCTCTCCCACCAAACCCTAAACACTATTTCATTTTTTGACTTAATACCCACCACCCTTTCAATATATTATTATTTTTTTATTTAAATCTTCAACATTTTGCTCGGGAATATATACCTTAACCTGTTGACACGTTAATTCTTTTAGTCATACAGTAGACTTAAACGTTTTAGTCTCGTTATTGTATTTTAGTTAACCTTTATAAAAATCACTGTATTTAGCTCAAACATCTCGATTCTAGTTTCTAGAAGTATCGAAACTTTCTTAGAGGTAACGGGCCGGTAAAAAAACGAGTAAAAGTAAAAAAAAAAAAAAAAAAAGTTTAAACCTTGGTAAAATTTTGAATAAATATAAAATTCTGACCTTTTATTTCCTTTTTAAATTTTAATATTCAAACCGTTAATTTTTTAATTAAGATTACAATATTTAAATTTGTCGAGATATTCCATAACAATAGTCGACTCATTAACCCGTCAATTTTTTAATTGAGAATATAATATTTAAATTAGTCGATATATTCCATAACAATAATCGATCTAAAATTTTTAGGGTTATGCATATTTTATTTTTAAAGAACGTATTTTTTAATTTTGAAGAAACAAAAAAACTAAGGTAATTATAATTTATATAATATTAGTAATTATAATATATACTCTGTTTTGATAAATGCACTGAGAATAATAATATAATAAAACTTAGCTTCCATGCAAATATGGCTTTTAACGTATGCTTTTTTTGCCATTTTAATTACACAATTATTATTTTTAACAATTATTTATATATATATATATATTCGCCATTAAAATTTTCAACTTTGAATTAAAAATGATATGATACGAACATTAAATTATCTATATTTAAAATGATAATTAGTATTTTATCTTATATCAAACTAAAAAAAATTAAAAAAAATTAAATTTAAATTTACATTTTAAAAAAAATAATAATTAAAGGGTTTACGGTTTATTAAATTATCGATATTTAAGATTATAATTAATATTTTATCTTATATGGAACCAACAAAAACATAAAAAATTAAAATTAAATTTAAATTTTTTAAAAAAATAATAATAATCGAAATCTAAAAATTATACACCAAAACCACAAACACTACAAATTTAACAAGAGAGTAATTGGAAAATTAATGTAAGATCAATGTAAGATCACTGCAGTAATCTGTCAATCCANGTTGTGGATCAGTATGGCGGCGGCGGCGGCGGTTGTCTCGCCGTCGGCGCCCATATTACATCGGACGGTGCGTGGCAACTAAACATAGCCACTCCACACGATTCCAGAAGTGGTTGCCCGTGGCCGTGCCCGCTACTATCTCCGCCGCCGGAGACATGTGGGGAATGAGCCTCGCCGCTGCCGCCGGATCCCAAATTCTGAATCTCATTCTGATCCGGTAGCCGGTGGTAGAAGGGGTTATTGAACGACGAGGCAACGACAAAAACCGTACCAGCGGAAATCAAGGCGCCGGCGACCAACCCGCCGACGATTTGTCCCTGAGGTCCAGCAAGGGAGATGGTGAAGCCATTGGGAAGAGGAAACGTCGTCGTTTGAGGAAACACAGTAGCCGAAATGGAAAGTATTTCAAACCGGCCGTGAAACGTGACGGCGGCGCCGGAAGTTGCAGAGGGTTGCCGGAGAGAAACATTCGCAACCGTCCCAGAACCGTTAAGAACACAAAGACCCATATTCTTCCGACAACAAAATCGCGAAATTGCTTCAACGACGTCGTTTCCTCCAGGCACTTCTAGAACATACGGCCGCATAGCCGAGTCGTTTTCCCGGGTTATGACAAGAGGCGGTTTCGGTTTATTTTTGGACCCCGGCGGTCGACCCCTCGGCCGCCGCACCACCTCGATGGTGGAGCCGTCGGTGACGGCGGAGCTGGGGTCGGAAAAGTGCTTAAACAGCGGATGTACACCGGTAGCGGTGGAATCGCCTTTCATTTATTTTCTTCAAAAATCCCCAAAATAAAAATAAAATAATTCGAAACTAATAATTTTTTTTTTCTAAAATAAAAACTGAGAGAGAAAGGCGAAAATGGAATTGGAACGAAAAAATTGAGAAATTATTTATAAAATATAAAAAAATTGATAGAGAGAGAAAAAACAAGGAAGGTGGAGGTGGGTGAAGAACAGCGGCGCCGCTGTCCGAGGAGGTGGCGGTGGACCCAACCCTACAAAATTATTGAACCCGACCCGCCAACCTCTATAATTTCTCTTTCATACATTCAACGCCTAATTTTTATAAAGTAAAATAAAATAATATATCATCTAACGACGTGTCAAATATATAATAATTTGAATCGGGACGATCGGAGTCGAGGTGGAGATGGGCCCGGAGATTGAGTGCACCGCCATTCCACTTGTAGAGAGAGAAGGACATCACCTTATGGGTCTTTTTCTCTCTCTAGACTGTACGGTGGTCATAATTGGCGGGTGCTCTTATCTAAATTCTATTCAACCCAACGATATTTAATTATTTTTTAAAAAAATAAAATTATTAAAATAAATACATTCAAAATTAATTAATTAAGTTGGAGATTTAAATTATTTATAAATAATATTTAAATTTAAATTTTATTTTAAATTATTCCGGGGTAAGAATTTAAAATCTAAAATTTCAAGGACTAACTTGCAAATTGTCAAAATATTGGTAGAGGAAAGTAGCCGCCTGAATTTGACTACGACGTCGTATTGATACAATTTCAAAATCCATTGGCAGTGTTGACAAAGTTTTAGTTTATTACGATTCTCGCCCTTATTTATTTATATTTAATTTTGAGGCCAATTTGGAGACGAAAGGGATCAATCAGCAATTTTGAATGCGGCGTTGCTTCTGCTTCCAATCATTTTTGCTTAACTTCTCACTTACTTTACCTTCTATTTTTTTTTGCATTTTACCCCTCTTTTTTTCCTTTTTTGTAATTCTAACCCACTTGTCGCTTGCCGACAATCCCACTTTATTTTTCCTCACCTTTTCATAAAAAAGTAAATTCCGGGTTCTTCGTTATCTCATACGAGAAATTTGTTCACATTAGAAGACAAAAATTCATCCGTGACCTAATATGGTCGGAGGAACAGTTCATTTAACTAGAAAGCTCGATGCCAACAGTTAAATCTCACTAAGCTTTGTTGTCCTGTCTCTAAAATTCTACTCTTTTTACGTTTTTGTCCTTTTGTACTAAAAATTATAATTTTAATTAAAATAATAAAATAAAAGAGAAAAAAATATTCTTTTAACTTTTTCATCTTTAAAATAATATAATGAAGATAAAAATTAAAAATTAAAAATTAAAATTTATATATATATATATATATATATATATATATATTGAAAAGGGAATAAGTAGTGTAATTAAATTATTTTTTAAAAAATAAATATTATTCTTTAAGGATACTCAAATTTAGAAAGATTAGAGATTTGAGAACATGAAGATCTTTGGGTGTTTGCCTAATTTGTTGGGTAATTAAAGAAGGAATATTTGATTTAGAAGCAAAATAATAATTATTAATAATATTAATTAATTAATTGATTAATTGATTAATTAAGGTTGTGAGAAGTGACAGCACAAATAGCCCAATGCTCTTCATCTGCCCCTTATTTTATTTTCCATCAATCTTTTTATATCAAACTCCCACTTGCACTTTTTTTTTTTTTTTTNTTTTTTTTTGCATTTTACCCCTCTTTTTTTCCTTTTTTGTAATTCTAACCCACTTGTCGCTTGCCGACAATCCCACTTTATTTTTCCTCACCTTTTCATAAAAAAGTAAATTCCGGGTTCTTCGTTATCTCATACGAGAAATTTGTTCACATTAGAAGACAAAAATTCATCCGTGACCTAATATGGTCGGAGGAACAGTTCATTTAACTAGAAAGCTCGATGCCAACAGTTAAATCTCACTAAGCTTTGTTGTCCTGTCTCTAAAATTCTACTCTTTTTACGTTTTTGTCCTTTTGTACTAAAAATTATAATTTTAATTAAAATAATAAAATAAAAGAGAAAAAAATATTCTTTTAACTTTTTCATCTTTAAAATAATATAATGAAGATAAAAATTAAAAATTAAAAATTAAAATTTATATATATATATATATATATATATATATATATTGAAAAGGGAATAAGTAGTGTAATTAAATTATTTTTTAAAAAATAAATATTATTCTTTAAGGATACTCAAATTTAGAAAGATTAGAGATTTGAGAACATGAAGATCTTTGGGTGTTTGCCTAATTTGTTGGGTAATTAAAGAAGGAATATTTGATTTAGAAGCAAAATAATAATTATTAATAATATTAATTAATTAATTGATTAATTGATTAATTAAGGTTGTGAGAAGTGACAGCACAAATAGCCCAATGCTCTTCATCTGCCCCTTATTTTATTTTCCATCAATCTTTTTATATCAAACTCCCACTTGCACTTTTTTTTTTTTTTTTAATTTGATTTTGTGATTAAATGCCTAAAATTCAAATTAATATTTGAAATTTGAATTTGATATCGGGTCACGATTCGTGCCTAGGATTCGGTACTTGATGGCCTCGACATTCTCCTGCATCTCCTATGACATGATCATGTTGTTTACTCTTCGCTTCTAAGAGTGAACCATTGTACTCAATTGTAACAATTTATGCCCAGGATTTAGAATTCGGATCGGTACTCGATGGCCCCAACATTATCCTGCATCTCCTGTGACGTGATCATGTTATTTATTCCTCGCTTCTAAGAGTGAAACCCTTGTACACACTCACGTGGTTCCTAGGAGGTCGCTTAACATAGAATTGCTCCAAGCAAAACAGACTAAACTTTTGAGTTCCTATGATCGAAGTGCACTTTGTTGGTATAGATACTAACTTTCAATTATGCTAAGTCTTTTCTAGTCCTCTTATCTTCACAATTGCTATCATTCAAATGTAGTATCGGTTCATTCACGTACCCCTCCTCTTATTTTTCCTTTTCTTTTTTAATTCCAACTTTATTCTTTTTTTCTCTTTTTTTATTAAAAAGGGATAAAGAAATATATATATATATATATATATTCCATTGGGTTAAATAATAAATTAATTCAGTTTCTATGTTAATTAATTTAATTAAACCCTAAACCCTAAACTATAAGAATCAAATTTATAATTTAACGAATAAATAAATATGCAAATATTAAAGAATAAAGCCCAAGGCCGTGGTCGGCCCAATTTGAAAAGTCTTGGTCAACGCTCTCAAAATTCATATAATCTCGGTCCAATCCGGATCCAACAAATAATTAACGAAAACCTTAACTGTGAGGTATATCGACACGCTTACAAATTTAAACATCAAAGTCAGTGTGACAAGCAGCGTAGGGGCCATAGTCCCTAACTTAGTCATTTCTATAGTTAACTCGAACTTCTAAAACTATTGAAACTGAAGTTAAACATTTATTATTAATTACTTAAAGAGTTTATAATTATTGGTAAAAATATTTGTCATCATTTATAAAGATAGCAGGGACTTTTGAACTTTACAAAGATGATATCAACACCATACTGATTGATTTTTGATCTGAAATCCATGATCATCATCACCAGCAGCTTTGCAGGTGTTCTTGTAATCAAGAGTCCACTTCTCAAATGTACAACTCAAGAAATCATAGTATCCTCCATGAACAGCAAGCGATTCCTGTTTTAACCGCTCTTCGATCCATGGATACGTCATTAAGTTCTTCAATGAAAGGTTGATCGATTCCTGGTGGCAAAAAGGAAAACCGTTGAGATTAGTAATCTTTTGAGTTAACTCGTGTGCGTCTCGACTATATGCACCGAATAACAGATCAACCCTACTACACTCGCTTGCTGAGGAAACTCGTAGAATAATATCCTAGGCAATGAGTCATCATGACATGAACTCATTCCCTTCGAGCCTTTTACTATGACTCGAGAATATAGCATTGGTCATGTAGACTTAGCTTGTCAAAAGAAATATAAAGCTTTTGGACTAACTCAACAGGATAACAGAGTAAGGAATTATGCATACGAACTAGTAAAGAAATGGATTGTAATCTAAAAGTTGATTGATTCTTGGCGGCAAAACGGGAACCGAGATTAGTAATCTTTTGAGTTAACTTGTATGCACCTCGACTATTTGCACCAGATAACGGATCAGCCCCACTATGCTCACTTTCCGAGGAAACTCGTAGAATAATATTCTAGGCAACGAGTCTTCATGACATGAACTCACTCCCTTCGAGCCTTTTACTATGGCCCGAGAATATAACATCAAGCATATAGTCTAAGCTTGTCAAATCAATATAAATCTTTTGGACTAACTCAAGAGGGTAATAGAGTAAGGAATTATGCTTACGAACTAATAAGGAAATTGATTCTTCGGTGACAAAAGGGGAACCGAGATTGGTAATCTTTTGAGTTAACTTGTGTGCACCTCGACTATTTGCACTAAATACCATATCAACCCCACTACACTCGCTTGCTGAGGAAACTCGTAGAATAACATTCTAAGCAATTAGTTATCATGACATGAACTCATTCCCTTCGAGCCTTTTACCATGGCCCGAGAATATAGCATCATCAGTCATAGAGTCTTAGCTTGTGGACTAACGCAACGGGGTAACAGAGTAAGGAATTATGAATACGAACTAATAAAGAAATGGATTCTAATCTAAAAGTTCATGCAACAAGAAGATCAATACCTTCTCACAATGTTTACATTGCTGGTCAAAATTAAGATGTGCAGCAGCAGCTTTTGCTCTTAATTTAGCAACTTTTGCATTCACCATCCATTTATGAACAAAGCTACCATAGCAGAATAAGCTATAAATTACAGATCGAAAACGAGAACAATCGAGAAAAACAGATTAAGAAGACATGATGGAGTTCGAGAAAGTGAAACCTCGAGTCGGTAGCATCATCTTCCATGCTCATAAGGCTCTGAATTCCAGCACAGCTACTGTGGCCTATGACTAAAATGTTCTCAACCTTCAGTATACAAATAGCTCTCTTAATATGAAGTCTAGAGATTATAAAGATCAAATTTAACTGAATGAAGAACGGAAAACAACCCACTTTAAGTGTATTTACTGCAAATTCAAGGGCTGCATTGGTTTCAGTTGGTCCATTCTGCATAAGAACTTGAAGTTAGTTATTTGCCTGTCTGACTTAGATAATACAAGACATTCCCACTAGACTATATATATACCTCCCATGACGGAACGATGTTCGCTACGTTGCGAACAGTGAAAGCTTCTCCGGGTTGAAATCCAAGAATGTTAGATGGGCATACTCTAGAATCGACACAAGAAATCACCATGAACTGTTCTACTTGTGAGCTTGTGTTGAAATATTCAAGATAATGAGCAGAGATAGTACAAACAGGACACAAGAATCAAAGAGAAATCACAGGGACTTGTTCATCATCTTAACTACCTTAGGGGCTTGTAGCTCTGCCAGAGCTTGAAAATGCTCTAAATTTTTCCTGTTTCAATGAAATCATTGGATTAAAAACCAAACACAATTTGATTTTGATCTTTCCTAACAGAACCAAAGATTAGCTAATCGTGTATCCACTGCTACTTACAAGTACTTGTGCTTCTTAAAACTCAGAAATCTCATTTTCATTTCATCAAACACCTTATCTGCATCTTTTACTTGAGCCACATTTTTCACTCCCATCCTTGATGATCGTTCTTGGGCAAGCCCTAATGAGTTTCTTGAGACCTCCAGCCTTGTAATCAAGAGAAAAAAAAATCAAGAACCAGAAGAGAAAATTCATGGGAGTTTCCATTAACAGATTCATAAAGTAAATTAGCAGAAAGAACCCACTCGTGATTGCGATTAGATGGCACTTCCAGATGGTTTTCGTCGATTTCTTCCTTCATCTGTCGATTCAAATTCAAAGTCCATTAAGAAACCTATTTAAAACTGGAATTAACAAGGAATTAGAAACGAAAAACAGAGAGATACAAGAACTGACAGAAAGAGAGTTTGTCCCGACTGAAAATGATGAAGCAAGGAAAGGATTCTTGTGGATTAAGGTCGGTCTAATTGCAGCCATTTCCGAAAATAACCAATTCCAGCAAGCTCTTGGACCTATCAGCAACGATAATTTCACAAAGAAATTGAATCTGAAACGTACCCAAAAAGCACACAGGCACGAAATCAAGCAATTAGATGAAGAAAAATGTATAGAAAACTTACGAATTAAACGACCCATTTGGGTTCCCGCCTTTCCCAACTGAAATGATCGAGTGTATTGAAAAGTTTCTTACAGCTGAATTTCTGTTCCATTTATACACGCGAAATTGTAAAGATGAACGTCTCGTTTCAAGCTTATCCACATCGATCCCCACTTCGTTGGAGATGACATAGAGATCATATCGTGTTTGCGTTTGGCCACTTTCCTAATTTTCTAACATTTCAAAGAGAAAATCCCCAAAAATCCCATGATTGAGAGAGAGAGAGATGGAAGAACCAAATTATAAATTTTTATTACATGATTCAGTGCCTTTTACTTTTATAGGTGGATTTAGAGCCTCTAAATTTTCTTATTTTATTATCTATTTTTATCTTTATTTAAAAATTAAAAAAAAAAAAAANTTTTTTTTTTTTTTTAAATACAAAAGATAAAGATGGCCATTGTCCAACTAAGTGGGAGGGAATATTATTTTGTGCAAGCTACGTGAATGTTACGACAAGAAAATTCATAATTTTTTTTAAGAAATAAATTCAATTTATTTTTACAAACAAATTAAAGTTTTAGTTTAAATTCATTTTGTTTACAAAATATATATATATATATTAAAAAAATTAAAAAAATTAAAAAAAGAATTGTAATCTCTTAATATTGAGATGGATATTCAAATAATTTAATTTTAAAAAAATATCTATATTTCACGATATAGTCTAATAAAAATAAATTATACTCTAAAATAGTTATGAAATATTAATAAAAGATGGAATCCATAATATTGAAGCTTTTAAAATTATAAAAATATTTTAAAAAATAAATAAGAATTTTTTATTATTTATAATATATAATTTAACCTAAACTTTATATAGAAAAAATAAATTAGAAAATTAGGACAGGGAGGAGACGTCTGTGTTCAACCTCTGGTTGCGTGGACAAGAAGCTCTCCAGCTATTCAGCGCTTCACTTCATTCACACGTGTCAATCAACTGGTTAACCATTTTTTTTTTTTTTTAAATTAAGCCTAAAATATTATTAAATTAAAACTAAATTAATAAAATGTTCTGAAAAATATTCTTTAATTTTACATTTCTACCCCTCTCCACTCTCCAACCTGCTGGGATATGACCGGACATTTTCGGTG
>NC_036644.1:989941-1133474 GCF_002806865.2 Cucurbita pepo subsp. pepo
ATTTTTTTTTTTTTTTAAATTAAGCCTAAAATATTATTAAATTAAAACTAAATTAATAAAATGTTCTGAAAAATATTCTTTAATTTTACATTTCTACCCCTCTCCACTCTCCAACCTGCTGGGATATGACCGGACATTTTCGGTGGAATTTTAATGGGCCGGCTTTGACGTCGCCCTTTTCAGCCCAATATACCATTCGGCCCATTTCGTATTTGTCGTTTTGTTAATGGACCGTCGAAAGCTACGGCCTCATCTCCTTGTTGGGCCTGGCCCACTAAAAATGGTGAGATCTCACACTTGGTTGAAGATTAAGGGCGTGGAAACCTCTTCATAATAGACGCGAACCGCAATTAGCAACAGATCAAAGTGAACAATATCTACTAGTAATGGACTTGAGCTCTCACAATTATATATGAATAAATCATTCTACATGTTGTGGCTCCGATGAGAACACCTCACTCTCATTAATTGAGTATAAAATAATTGAGAAGTGGAAATTAAATAACAAAACACTCAAATGTATAATGATGTAACAAAAAAAAAAATCATTATTTTTTCGGTTATCAAATAAAAGAACACGAAATGAATATAACTATAACTTACCGACCGCGAAAAAATAAAAAAATAATTTTAAAAAAAATCATGAGTCCTTATAATATCTTACCAACAACCAGCATTGGATGCAATTCAACTACGCACGTTTGAAAAAATATTTTACTCTATATATGTGATGTCGCACATTGATTGGGGAGGAGAACAAACCACTACATTTATAAAAGGGTGTGGAAACCTTCCCCTAGCCGCGTTTTAAAGCCTTAAGGGGAAGTCTGAAAGGGAAAGCCCAAACAGGACAATATCTGCTAGCGGTGAATTTGGGCCGTTACAAATGGTATCAGAGCCAGACATCGGACGATGTGCCAGCCTTCTTGCTGTTCCCCGAAGGGGGTAGACACAAAGCGTTGTGCTAGTAAGGACGCTGGCCCCCAAAGGGGGGTGGATTTGGGGGCGGTCCCACATCGATTAGAGGAAGGAAAGAGTGCCAGCGAAGACGCTGGGCCCCGAAGGGGGGTGGATTGTGATGTCCAACATTGGTTCCTAGCATATGCGTTTTAAAGCCTTCAGAGGAAGTTTGACAGAGCCAGGTATCGGATGATGTGGTGGATTATGATGTCCAACATTGGTTCCTAGCAGATGCCTTTTAAAGCCTTCAGGGGAAGTTCGACAGAGCCAGACATCGGATGATGTGGCCAACCTTCTCACTGTTTCCCGAAGGGGGGTAGACACGAGGCAATGTGCCAGTAAGGACGCTGGGCCCCAAAGGGGGTAGATTTGGGGGCGGCCCCACATCGATTAGAGGAAGGAAAGAGTGTCAGCAAGGACGCTGAGCCCCGAAGGGGGTAGATTGTGATGTCCCACATTGGTTGGAGAGGGAACAAACCACCATTTATAAAAAGGGTGTGGAAACCTTCCCCTAGCAGAAGCCTTTTAAAGCCTTCCGAGGAAGTTCGAAAGGGAAAACTCAAATAAACCCTTCGCCCAGCAGACACCCTCAGTGGATGAGAATTATATTATTTATTTTGAAAAAAACATAGATTTAAAATCTTAATTTTTTTATATACAGCATGAATCAATTTACCTCATTTATATAAAAAAAAAAAAAAATAATAATAATAAAATAAAAAAAAACGTTATAATTAAATTAAATTAAATCTTAATTCCTTAAAATATTTATTTATTTCGAATAATTCCATTGAGCCTACGGGCCCACGCGCAAAACTAGTTGGATAAGGGCACGTGCAACAACACAGCTTTAAGAACAAGAATCAAACAAGTGGACGCGAACTATACACGCCGTTAAAGAATCGTACCGGCAATTTCCCGTCCACACGATATGAAAAAAAATAATAATAATAAAAAATAGGAATAAAGTACGCGAGAAAGGACGATAATTTATGAGATTCAGTTGGGGAAATTATTAAATTATCGCACGATATAAAATTTATTACACAAACTGATAAAAAAGTAGTACAAGGTAGAGTAGGGCAGCGGGCAGGTAAAGGCTCTGAACTGACAACCGGCAGCATGCCCGGAGTTGTACGGAAAGCTCCCGTTTCCACGCCACCTGGGACGTATAGTTCTTATCCGTTTGTCTCAAAATAAATAATTTTAATTATTTTTGAAAACTTACCGTTTCTTTTTTTACTTCGATAAATAGTAAAGATAAGGTTTTGACTGAAACTCAGGTAAAAAGTTAAAAAGAATTGACGACTGTTTGGCTATAAATGGGAATGTATCCTTTCCTTGAATAGAATACGTCCAGTCTAATCTTCATCTATCCCCGGTCGTGTTCTTGTAGTGTTCGAATCAAAGGTACGAGAAATCGAAACTGGTCGGAATTTCATTTTTATTTATTTTTGTTTATTTTAGTGAAGGAAATTCAGTTTCGGATCTGAATTATTTAGGGTTTTTTTTTTGCAATTTTACAATTTTGCCACTGGAGATTCTATGGCGAGGGAGAAAATCAAGATTAAGAAGATCAGCAACTTAACGGCGAGGCAAGTGACGTTTTCGAAGCGACGGCGAGGGCTTTTCAAGAAGGCGGAGGAGTTGTCGGTGCTCTGCGACGCCGAGGTGGCGCTGCTCGTCTTCTCCGCTACCGGAAAGCTCTTCGAGTTTTCCAGTTCCAGGTAATAATCGGCGATCCACGAACTTTTGTATTTTTACTAGAAATGCTACAAAAAAAATCCTTAATAATTTTGAATGAAACTTAATTGATATGACATTGTCCACTTTGAGCTCTCTTAGGCCTCATACCAAGGTAGAGAATATTCTTTGATTATAAACCTATGATCATTTCCTAAATTAGCTACTTTCATCATCCACATAAATAAATTGAGAAAATTATTAATAGACCCCTTAACCGAGACTCGACTCTTTTTTTTAGAGCCCTTTGTTTGACATTAGAGGATTCTATTACCATGGTTAAGTTTAGGGCACGACTCTGGGTTAGATGAGGTGGCTAGGTTTAGGACATGACTCTGATACCATGTTAGATGAACACGACTTTCCACAATGAGGTGACTAAGTTGAGGGCATGACTCTGATACCATGTTGGATGAACACGACTTTCCACAATGGCATGATATTGTCCATTTTGAGCTTTCCCAGAAAGTCTCATACCAATGAATAGAGTATTCCTTGATTATAAATCCACGATCGTTCCCTAAATTAGCGGATATGGGACTTTCATCCAACACTTAGGACTTCCCCCAAAAGACCTCATACCAATGGAGATACTATTCCTTGATTATAAACCATGGTTATTCCCTAAATTAGCAGATGTGGACTTTGAATATTTAAATTTTACGAGATTTTAAGTTATTAATTTTTTATAAATAGTATTATTTTAATAATTAAAAAAATAATTTCAGAGTTTGTGAATTCTATTCTAATTATTCAGTAACCAACTCAACCCCTCAAAATTTTTAGTTTAATTATTAAACATGAGATTATGGTTAAAGTGGAGAAGTTAATTATGAATTAAGCATGGTTTTAGATTTTTAAATGATTAAATACCATTATTTTGTTAGAGTGTGACAAATATTAATCTAAGTTCATTATTATTATTATTATTATTATTAATTTTATTTATTTACATATAATGCAGCGTTAAGGATGTTATTACAAGATACAATTTGCACTCCAGCAACCTTGGAGAGTTGGAAGATCCATCCCTTGACCTACAGGTAATCTTTTAAATTTATCCAACAAGTCCCTCAAATTTTGACAATTTTCAATTTCGTCCCTAAAATTCTTTCACATATTCTAATTTTTTTAAATTTAAAAGATTTATTAAATGCAAATTATTAAATCTTGTATTTAATAAATTTATAAAATTTAAATTAACACCTTTTAATTAAAAATATATATTATATATCATGTTTAAAGCTGGAGACCTTATATTTAATAAATTTCTAAATTTTAAATTAACATATATTATTAAACCTTTTAATTACAAATATATATTATATAATATGTTTAAAGCTGGAAAGCTTGTATTTAATAAATTTATAAAATTTAAATTATTATTAGATCTCTTATTAAAAAATATATATTATATAATATGTTTAAAGCTCGAAAGCTTAGTATTTAATAAAAAAATTAAATTAACATATATTATTAGACCATTTAATTAAAAAAATATATTATATAATATGTTTAAAGTTGGAAAGCTTGTATTTAATAAATTTATAACACATATTATTAGACCTCTTGTTAAAAGATATATATTATATAATATGTTTAAAATTTAATAAATTTATAAATTTTAAATTAACATATATTATTAGATCTCTTATTAAAAGACATATATTATATAATATGTTTAAAGCTCGAGAGCTTGTATTTAATAAAAAATTTAAATTAACATATGTTATTAGTATATATTATATAATATATTTAAAGCTCGAGTTCATTGAATTCAAGTAATTTAAGTGTAGCTCGAGAATAGCAGCCACGCTCGGTTGACCAAGGAAGTTGCAGATATGAGCCATCAACTGAGGTACTTTTATTTTTTATTTTCCCAAATTTAATTATTATTTTTTAATTAATTAATAATATATGTTAATTTTAAAAATTAATATTAGGCATATGAGAGGAGAGGATCTTCAAGGATTGAATTTAGAAGATTTGAAGCAATTGGAAGGAGTGCTTGAAGTAGGCCTCGATCGTGTTCTTCAAACTAAGGTTTCTAATTTTAATTTATTTTAAATAATAATAATTATATTAATCATAAAAATAATTATATTTCGAAAATTTACAGATATTTTATATTTATGTAGGAAAGGAAGATTATGAATGAAATTAATGCGCTTGAGCTTAAGGTAATTATATTATTTAGTTATTTAAAATTTAAAATTACACATTTAATCCTAATTAATTGATTTTTTTTTTAATAATAGACTTATTCCACGTCATTAATTTATACAGGGAGCCAGATTGATGGAAGAGAATAGGACGCTGAATCGGCAGGTAATAAAATTCTATTTATTTATTTATTGAAGAAAGGAATTTTATTTTTGGAATTAAATTAATGAAAATTTGCAGATGATAAGGTTGTCGAATCAAAGAAGGCCACTGCTGGTAGTTTCCGACGTTCCGGTGCCGGAAGAAGGGGTTTCGTCGGACTCCGCCGCCAATGTGTACAGCTGCAACAGCGGCCCTCCCGCCGACGACGACAGCTCCGATACATCTCTCAAATTAGGGTGAGTACTTTCTTCTACACACTATAATAATTATTATTTACACTTCTTTATTTTTCCCCACGAAATTATAAAAATATTTCAAATTTATATTAAAAAAATATTATAATGCATTAGTCACGTGTGTATACATGACTCTGCACAATAATATGATATTATCCACTTTGAATATAAGCTCTCGTGGTTTTACTTGCTTTCTCAAAAGGCCTCGTACACATGAAGGGAGTATTATTTGATTATAAATCCATGATTATTTTCTAAATTAGCTAATATGAGACTTTCATCCAACAACTCATAGAGTGAGGCTCTGATGTAAAAATCTTCCTCGTCCCCATCTGTTACCTATGTCATGTCTCATCCTCGTAAAAATTTTCATTTATTTTTGCAGAAATTGGGTTTTTATAGGGACTTTTTTTTCCGGTTTATTATTATTTTAAAAAAATAATAAGTGTAATACTTATCTAAAACGACCTGATGGTAATTAAGACGTTTGTTTCAATTTAACTATATATTTAGTTGATGTAGGTACATATTTATATGATATACACGAAGGAGCAATCTTATATTATAAATTTATTCGTTGAATAATATAATGTTTGAAAGCATAATAACCGAAATTAATTAAAACTATAATTTTAGGGATTTTTTAAATTATTTATAGTAAATAAAATGATTAATTAATTTATTTGCGTATTATTTGTTGCAGGCTTGCATGCCCAAATTGAGGTCAAACTAAGCGGAGATGAGAAAAGGCAGAGAATCATTAAAATTAATTGTTGGAATTTAAAACTTTATTAATATAAATGGCCAATTTTAATATTTAGTTATTTTATTTTATTTTTGTGTTATTTGAGAATCTTTCACCTTCATATTTTTACACTGTGCGGTTAAAAATAGTGAAATTTTAACTCTATATTTTAGAGAAAATATTTTTATTTTTATTTTTTTACTGCTAGGTTAAACTACAAGTTCTCCTATGAGAGATTAGGTATGTGTGTAAATCTCTCTCTAACAGACGTGTTTAAAAGTCGTGAAGCTGACAATGATACGTAACGAATTAAAGCAGATAATATATTAGCAATGAGTTTGGACTGTTATAAATGGTATCAGAGCTAGACACTGTGTGATGTGTTAGTGAGGATGCTGACCCCAGTGAGGTGGATTGTGGTGTGGAAACCTCTCTTTAGTAGACGTATTTTAAAAATGTGAGGGTAACGATACGTAACAACTTAAACCGGACAATATTTGAATTGTTATATATCTCAACTTTGAAATGTGCTATCGAATAAATTGAAATATTTTATAATTTAATATAAATATAATTCAATTAGTAACTTAAAATTGGTTTAATTATTTAAATGTAATTAAAAAGAAATAAATTATCAGGTTATAAAATGGAATATTAAAGAAAATAGGTTAAAAAAATTTAAAAATTAAAATATAAATTAACTGAAATCTGACGCTGGAGTGAGTTCAATGCTGGTGAGCCAACCCAGTACGTTGAACACGGGTTTTTAGGAACCGGAGGGCTACTGATTCCGCGCCAAACAGCCCTAATTGGCTCCATTTTCAGCAACCAAGTGGCCCAAAGCTTTGACACGATCTTCGTTTACCAGAGCTTTACTTCGTCCTTCGCATCGGAGCTCCTCCTGTGATTTACGATGGCAGTTTGATTTCTTGGGATCGTTTGATCTCTCAGTGATCCGCTCTCATCTCGCCATGAACGACGCCTCTGTCAAAGGCCTCGAAGTCTTCGATTTCACCGAAGAAGACGAGCTTCCTGAATTGATCTCCGAGAAGTGTCTCAGCAAATTCAAAAACCCTAATCTCGAAACTAACTCTGTTTTGAAGTATGGATGTCTTGAATTAGGTAGGTATTCCTGGACTGGTAACACTACTTTTCGTTTTATTTATTTATTTGTCTGCAAACACTAGTAGGCGATGGATGGATGGATAAGAGTCTTTAATTTTGATTGTTAACAGAAAATCGTAGAGAAAGTTGATCACTATATTGGTTCTGTTAGCCTTTTTCATTTGGTAGATCGTGGAGTAGTCTGTAGATTGCTAAACGTCTATTTCTTGTAGATTTACGGTGAAATACAGACGAATTTGAAATATGTTGAATGGCATCTGAATGAGTTGAATTGTTATTTCTGGTGCCTTGTAGCATATCGCCGATTGCTGATTTTTTATTTATTTATTATTATTTTTTTTTACTTCCAATGGGGAATTAAAATGAATATGTGATCTGATAACTCTGGAGATTTACGTTTGAAAGAGGATTTCTGGAATGATTTATTTTTCATCTTTCCTTATGGAGCGACAAATTTCTTTACTTCTGGTATCATAAATTAGTGAAAATTGCTATGGTAACTTTTTTCCGCACACGTTTGATGATATCATTCGTCTTGTATTGTTAATAGCTGAAAACAAACATTAACTACCTTGATGTTCATCTCTATTGTTGTGCTTTTTATTTAGTTCTCAATATGGCTTGTCCTTGTCCAAGTTACCATTTCAGAATTGCTTTCTTTTTGTGCGCCCTTTCTTTAGTGAATGTCCTTGTTCAACAATGCTGCTGCAAGTTTCTTTTTGCTATCATGATCAAAACTAGTTTCTTTGTTGATGGCCATCCATTTTAATAATTAATGAAGATTAATTAACAGTGTCCAATGTGTTGAAGGGAAAGAGGTTGAAAATCGACATATGGATGTTGACTTGGATGAATGTAATCGTGGTTGTGACAATGGTATTTCACATATCCCCTCGGGCATATCTAAAGAGCAATTGATCATGGAAGAAGAGAAATATCAGTTGGATGTCAATACAGAATCAGAATGGAATACTCATTCACAAGACATGTTTGTGGAAGTAAATAATCACGTGACAGGATGCTTTGGCTCTGAACTTGGAAAAGTTGGATCTAGCTCTCAAAGTTCTATCCTGGGGTTAAATTGCACTCTTCCTGAGTTTGCCGCTAAAGTACCCTACTTATTGCTTTCTGAACATTATTTTCTGTTGAGATATATAGGAGTATTAGTCATGTTTGATTAACATTCTCTTTTTCAATGTACAGAGGGAGCAAGTGGATGCACTTTCATATCCTAATGGAAGCATGAATGGGAGTTCTCCAATGAGCTCTCCTTCGGAGCTTGTAGAGGATAGTGGTACGTTCTGTACACTGTGTCCACTTCAACATTCTTTTGGTTCTTTCCCTGAGGAGAACAATTGCATCAATAAGGAAGATCATGAAAGGGGACCAATGTTTTCACACACACACACACACACACACACACACACACACACACACACACACAATAAGAGGTTTGAGAGAAAAAAAAGTAAACCCTTCAATCGATTGAAATGAACTGTGAGGGTACATTACTATGGCTTTGTTTGTAGACACCAAGGTCAATACCTTGCCCTCTCCTTCCTCTTATTACTAGAAATTTTAATTTTTCTCCCCGCTCAAATCTTTCAACAAATGGCCATGGCTCAGTTCAACCAGAAAAAGAATTTGAAAAAACCTATATATATCCCTAAGGTTTGAAAAATTGGACAACAGTTCTTCCACTGACTTGGTAACCAGCCTGCAGCAAACAGAAGTTTCGAATTATTTGCTTCACATATAACTTGCTAGAGTTGCACTGAATAAATCCTGTCCTTAAAAGAACACTCTAATAACTTACCCAAGTTCTATGCCTGACTACTATTATTTGGACAATTTCAGTTTCGCCGAATGGGAAGTCTTCAGATAAATGCTCATCTGACAATGAAATGGTAAGTTTCTTCCTTTTGATGATTTAAACAGAAAAAGAAAAGGGCCACGCACTTATGTCTTAAAATTTTCCTGAAATTTATTTCCAATTTGCATTTTTCGTTTAACCGAGCTCCAGGACTTTTGAAGTTTTAACTACTTTTACAAGAAGTATAGGCTGTCCGGATGTTCATGTTGTTCATACATATTATGAATTCTACATGATTGGTCCTTGTCAAGGGTTTTTGATCTTGAAGGAGACTATAGTTTCCTCTTATTCTTGAAGAGTGTTTGAAGAGAAAAACACTGGTTAGGAAGAAAGAATTGAAATCGTGAAATATGAGGCACCTTCTTGGATGCTGTAGTGTTTTATCAAGTTATTTTTGTAACTATAATTCTAAGGTGTCTAATTTCATTTGAGGAGCTTCTCTTTCTTTCTCTCTGTTTTTTTTAGTAATTGAATTATTTACAACTTCGGATGTAGAGTTGATTACTTAAGTGGAATATGTTTCTTGTCTTTTTTTATAACGATTATTTTCTGTAGGCAGATTCAACTTATCAAAATTCATTGTCCAGAATGTAGGCATTTGGGTACTGAATCTTTTCTCTGTTACTTTTATAGGATGATCTTAACCAAGAGGTTGTTCTATGTCCTGATTATATTATATATGGAGATTCTTACTGTACCAGTTCGCAGTTAACCTTTTCACATAATGGCGTCAAAATTAATGGTTTTTCTGATTATGGAAGCAACGAGTTCCTTAACCTTGAATGGAGAGTTGATGATCTCATTAATATTGAGTGTCATTGGTTTCAAAGGGTGAGTTCTTATATCTTTTCTTTAGAAACTAAATTTTATGATACTTGAGTTCTATTTTGTGTGAATTGCCAGTTTTTCATTTGGCTACAGGTTGAATTTGTGACTATTAAGCTCCATACTATATCAAAGGATGTTGGTCAACGTGATAATGCATGTGACACTTCTGGTCAGTGGACTTCTACAAGTCTATTTTGAGTTTTTTTGGAATTAGATTTCAGTAGCATAAACATTTTATAGTATTTAAATGTATATCTTTGCTACTTTGGCAGCTCATTAGAGAAGCCAGGTTCAGTTCTAAGTTTTTTATTTTTTTATTCTTTTATTTTTAATTTTAATTTCAATTATGTTGACATGGCTAAGATTATTAGTAACTTCACGACATAACTTATGGCCTAACATCTACGTTCTTCTCGACATCCTCATTGTCTTTTCTTGTGTCATTTCATCAGTGTTCTCAATAATGTTATGATAAAAATCTTTCTTGTTGTTAGTTTTTCTAATTCATATTTATGAACTTGCTTAAGGCCTTAAGGAAGTGAAGATTGTTCTGGTTGATCCTTGCTGGTCTGAGAAACAACAAAAAATCAGATCTTTGGATTCCAGATACATGGCTATTTGGAATATGTCTCTTGAGTAAGTTATCTGTGTGTTCTTATCATTATAGCTTTTATCACATGTATTTTTTTTTTTAAAACAGAGTTATAAACCTAGCAACACTTCAAGATGGCAGTTTATGTGGCATATCTTGAAGAATTATCGTGGGTTACATTCTTCATTCCATGGTTAACACAGTCATGTGTAAAATGTCTCCCAAGTCACACACACACACTGCTTGCATTCTCGAATAAACTTTGTTTTGATTCCTTTTACGTATATTGGTCTCCCTTGTTCATGTGTAAAATGTAGTGCGGGCGATGATGATTTGGGTGGCTCAAGTTAGCAGATAGAATGGGACGGGACGTAAAAGAAAAATGATTAGTTATTGAATGGTCTTTTTTTTTTTTTTTTTTTTTNGTAACTGCTTCTTAAAAACTATATATATTTTTTTAATTTTGAGTAAAAGATTCATGTTTACCATGCTATGATATTCAAAATGTCATGCATGCAGATCAATCTTCTTTCAACTTCAGTTTTTAATTGTGAAGTATTTTTATTATATGGTCAATACATGAACTCGAGTACATTATCGTTACTACTTTTTGAGATTGGCGGTGGCCACTTTTTTCAATGAGTATGAATCTGTGTCCAGCTTTGATGAGCATTTTGAAGAAGTTGTCTATCCCAAAGGAGATCCAGATGCCGTTTCCATTAGTAAGAGGGATGTTGACTTGTTGCAACCAGAGACATTTGTCAATGATACAATCATTGACTTTTACATCCAGTGAGTCAAATTATTTAGTGATTGCTTGTAATGCATGATTGAATACCATTACTGCCAGGAGGTTTTCCCCCTGTATATTTTCCTAGTGATGTAGGATTCAGTTTCTCATTTAAAGAAGTTCTGATCCACAGTTCTTTTATTTTCTCCATTTCCTTGCTTGGATGACTGGTTTTCTTATTAACAAACTTTTATTGCAAATATTGGATGACCACCTTTCTAAATAGAATTGATTGACAGGTATTTGAAGAGCCAGATAGACCCTAAGGAGAAACATAGATTTCACTTCTTCAATAGCTTTTTCTTTAGGAAGCTAGCTGACCTTGATAAAGATCCCTCAAGTGCTTCTGATGGCAAAGCTGCTTTTCTTCGTGTTCGAAAATGGACTCGGAAAGTGAATTTATTTGACAAGGATTATATCTTCATTCCTATAAACTTCAAGTAAGCCTTTTCTCTTGAAGGAAAGACTTTTTTGTGTGATAAGCTAAACAGCATCGGAAGTGGGTATCCTTTTCAACTTTATATGTTTGTTTTAACAGCCTTCATTGGAGCTTAATGGTCATATGCCATCCTGGTGAAGTGGCTAGATATAGCGGTAAGTTCTTCACTCATTGGGTCAATTTGTGTCTCCCACTAGTCGTAACTTCTGTCTTGTCACAGATGAAAACCTGATGAAGTCAACAAAAGTACCGTGTATATTGCATATGGATTCTATTAAGGGAAGTCACGCAGGCCTTAAAAATCTCATTCAAAGGTATTCCTTTGTTTTTATAGCTTTTATCATGTTCAAGTTATTGGTTTGAACAGTGGATCTTAGATATCCGAACAAAGGTAAATCTTCCATGTCATGGTTAGTTTGACATTGCATCTTATTTTTATTTACTAACATAGAATTAGTCTGTTCCATGTTGAGAAGTTCGATGAAGACTTCAGAAGAGTTTTCAGTATTGCCTTCATTTGCATATTGCAACCAACCTCATTTTAATCTCTCTGTTAAGTAATTTTTTTGTTGCTTTTTATTTTTATAATTTTTTTTTATTGCTCGAGTAATGTGTGTATATATATAGGGGGCGTTTGTTTCTAAAGGTTGGGATGAGATTTGAGATGGGAAATGACGTGAGTTTGTTTGGGGGTGGAGATTTAACTTATTGCCTCGGAAAACTCTTTTTCCAGGCAACAAAAAAGTTGCTATGGAAGTGATTTTAAAACGCATCCTTTCTTTTTTTATTTTTTATTTTTGTTCCTTTTTCCTTTTTTCCTTTTGTATTATTTCTTCCTCCACTTATTTATTTATTATTTTTCATTTTTTTACTTACTTACCATTTGATATGGCAATTGGAGGAACTTATTCACAAAAAATGTCTCCCGGGGGTTTTGGTTGCCACCATTTGATATAGCAGCTTGAAGTAGGATCTTTCATAATCCTATCAAAAAAGAAGGATTATTCACAATGTTTTCCTCTTTTTGACCAAGAATACAACATTGAGTTGATACCTGCAAGTTTGAATCGAGGCTATCGATAGGTTCAACTTTCATTCTCTGTTCAATGTGTTAATCTTGCGATGGAGAGCCCAGAAAAAAGGATTATTCAATGTGTTAATTTTTAGGTATCTTCCATCTGCGAGCAACACCACAATTCTTTTAGTTGGTATTCTGTCCTTTTTAAAATGAAGGTAGTTTGCCGTCTTATAAAAAAAGGGTTTTTAGTAATTTGCTGACGCTGTTTGTTCGTTCTTACTACTTTTTGGCTTTTGCATTTTGTTTTCATTATGGGTTATAAAGCAAGCCAATTCCATTTATTCATTCCATCATTTCTGCGTTTATAGTTTCAATTTTTTTTTTTCTTTTGCAAGTTCCTTCTTAATCACTGGGACCTCGTGATGCAATATATGACAGTTATTTGCTGGAAGAATGGAACGAAAGAAACAAGGATGCATCTGAAGATATTTCATCAAAGTTTAAGAACCTTCGGTTTCTCCCACTCGAGGTACTTCTGGCTGTGAACTTCATTATATTGATATTCAAGAACTTTCGGTTTTAGGATACTCATGCATCTGGTTCCTTTATTGTAACACATGATGTTTGGTATATTGGTCCTACGTTTATTTCTCTTTATCTTTCCTTTTTTCGGGGGTTATCTTACACATCCATGTTTCATGTCAGCTTCCGCAGCAGGAAAATTCATTTGATTGCGGATTATTTTTGCTCCACTATCTAGAACTCTTTTTGGCAGAAGCTCCCCTTGATTTCAGTCCGTTCAAAATCTCCAAGCTTTCAAAATTTGTAAGTTGTCCGCTTTGAACCCTTATTTGGAAATTTTAACTTCTATATCTTAAATGTAAGAAAATTTCTAGGTAACCACCTCGACTTAATAATTCTTTTTCTTTTTTTTTTCCAAACAATTGTGTGAGTTGCGGAAAAGATGCACGAGATTGGGTTTATTATTCTTATGGCTTATGTCTAATTTATAAATCCTTAATTCTAATTCCTTTATTATCTTTATTGATGCCGTCGCATTTCATTTCGTCTCTATCAAATCCCTTTCCAGATTAGTCTCGAAGCTTTTTCCACATTATGAACTTTTAACTCTTCATCCTTCTGTTTTGTTAATTGGACATGCGGTGTGAAAGCCTTGTAGGGTGCCATTTCTGATCTCACCTTCACAATTGAAAGCATTGATGACATTCTTAGATCACCACCTCGACATGGCATTCTCATATGATTCGTACTCGATAGGATGATTGACACGTGTCACAACTTTGGGACTAGGATAAATTTGAACGTTTATTATTATTATTATTATTATTATTATTAAGAAAATGTTAGAAAGATAATATAGCTTTTAGATTTTTTCTGCCTTGTGTGTGTGTGTGTTCTATCAAAGTTTCTGAGTTCACAAAAATGAACTGTTATAAAAAAAAGAGATATGAACTAATCTTCCTTGGATTTACTTTTATCTTCTGAATTATACGTTAATAATTTGATTGTTTTTTTTCAATGAATCTCCTCAGCTTAATGTGGATTGGTTCCCACCTGCTGAAGCTTACCTCAAGCGAACTTTAATACAGAGATTAATTTTTGAAATCCTTGAAAAACGATCTCGAGAAATGTCCACCACTGCTTGCAGTGATGATCTCCTTTCTAAATTTCCATCAAATAATGAGGATGAAGCTGGTGTGGAGCTTGTTCCGGAAAGTGGAAGACTGGCAGAGACATTCAATCACAATTTGTCAGGCTCACAAGCTGCTGATGGGATTGAAATTACTCTGTTATCTGAATCTTCGAGTAGACATAACCACTTTATCGACGGTTCTGGCTTGGTTGTCAGAGAACTATTTGAACCAGGCGCATCAAATGGATCATTACTTGGACACTATCAATCTTTTGCCCAGACATCATCGTATTTTGATGCAAATGTTACCGTGCTGGAGGTATGTTTTAGTTTCTCTTATTATCTTTTGCCCAACAATAAAAGAAGCAAATTGATGCAATCTCTTACACAGTTTTTTATATTTTGGTGTGTCGTCACTTAGGCAAATATATATATATATATATATATATATATTTCAATTATGATTGGTAATAATGGTTCATACTTGTGTCAACGTTAAGAAACATGATGAAAAATGGACATAATATTTCCTTGCTATCTTCATGCAATTCCAGTTCGTTAGTTCTAGATGATACCTGTTCCTGTAGAGAACAATTGTTAGTATGCCTACAGCTCTGATGCTATAAAATTTTCTCATTAATAGGAAGATGCAGATACGGAAACTGGAGACCGTTTCATGTACTTGCCTTCAGAACAGGATGGTTTGCAGCCAGTCGATGCAATGACATCTCAAGCTTGTCGTTTTCCGGGTTCGTCAAGAGGCCTAGAATCCGAGACTGCTTTTGACTTGTGCATGTCTATTCAACCAGAGCATGGTAGTGGCATTGCCTCATCCCCCTCAAGTCACTCAGATGTCTTAGAAGATGTGGGAATCATTGAAAGTTGCCATGTTAGGGAACCAAGCCCTGGTAACAAAGAAGAAATTAACAGAAAAAGGCCCTTACCAATTGAGAACCTGGAACCTATAGCAGAATGCCCTACTTCTGCTGCTACCACGACGCAAGATACCGACACCATTGTCGTTTCTAAAGATACTTGTGAAGACATGGAAAATGATGGTTCTGATCCCCATTGTAAAGAAACTGTCGTTGCATCACCGTGTCTAGATGAGGATATAACAACCAAAACAGACATCGAACATGATGATGCAGTGGTGGATGCTTCGGTTACTGAGGTCGACTTACACGAGCAACCTCCTGCCAAGAAACCGAGGCATTTTCCATACCCCGAAGAAGCAAGCAACGGTCTCGGAGACATTCTGCTAGAGGATGCAGACTTATAAGATGGAAGGTTGGTGTGTTCTTTTTCGACATATTTGTAAATGATCATGTCAGTAGGGTTTGGCTTGCCATGCTGTCAATAGTGTAATGGCTCCATATCTGCTTAATTAATACCGATAGATAATTCATTTGGGTAACGTTGATGTAACCCATGCTAGTTATATCAAGGATTAGTTTCAATTCCTCGCCATCACCAACATCACACTGTTCTTTTCTCTTCTTTTCCTCTAATTTTTGCCATTTTATTTTATTTTATTATTATTTTTTATTGAAAGAATCAAAGTATTTGTCCTCTTAAGACCTGTATTTAAATATTTGTCTTTAAATATTTGTCTTTTTAGGAGCGGTTTGGTTGAAGATTTTGTTGAACATGAATGAACGTAGACAAGTTAATTTATAATACAGGTTCATGGAACGGAATTACATTTCTTCTCGACAAAAGTTTTAATTTCTAAAGTATTATTCATAGTTATCCGTCAAGGTTGACAATAACGTTGTGTACGATATAAGTATATCAATATTCTATCAATTAAAAAATGTTAAAAACTCATACTCTAAAGATTCATATTCCCGGTTAAAGTAACAATTTATTTTCTATAGTTTAGTTTTTGTTTACTCAAGTTTGTAATAATTTAGTCGATCAACTTTAGTATGAATTATTTTTCTTCTCATAATATAAGGTAAAAAAAACCTGTAAAAAAGAACATACAAACTATATCATTACTTTAACGAAGTCTAAAATTGATCGACAACAATAAAATTATGAAGGTACGAAATGGTTAAAATAATTGTACTTGTGTAATTTTTTCTCCCCTTTTCCTTTTTTGAGAAAGTCAGCGTAGTGTAGACTTTCATAGGCCAATGTGCCTTTGGATCAAGATACAATTTTTTTTTTTTACACCAGCGAACCTGCAAAAATGCTTGCTTAAAAATTTAGCTCAGCATTTTCATATTCGCATCGCTTCAAAAATGAGGAGACCAAGTGGGAGAAGCCAACCCTGGTGTGCGTGGTGCCTACTCATCAATCACTTTTTGTACCACCTGGGACTGCAGGCATCTGCCCATCTTTCATATCCTTGCTCTTTGGACCAAACTCACTCCCATTCCTCTGTGTCGAAATTTCTTTTGTATCAGCTGGAGAGTGAAAGGGAGATGGATTCAGATCTTCCTCTATTGGAAGAGTTCTTTTGGAGCCTTCCAAGGCAACTCCCAGGACAATGTTCTCCTCCAATGGAGGTCTGCCCACAGGGGTCTTCTCACCATCTTGCTTATTCTGCACGCTCGAGGAAGAAATATCAGCTTTCTCGCTACTCGGACCGGCAGCTGAGGGCGACCATTTGGGAGGAGTCCCTCGTGGCGTATTATCCTTAGCGTTCAGTCCTGAGAGCTCTTTCTTTTCTCCTTTTACCTCATTGCTTGTTACTGGCTTCTCAATGCTGCTTTGTTCTGGAGTACTGGTTGGATTCTGGGTCTGTGTGTTGGATACTGATCCAGTTGAAGGCTTAGGTGATGTTCCGGATGTGTCGGGGGCTTTCGTTCCTGATGTTGAGACTGCCTCTTGTTTGGCATCTTTTTCTTCGCTTGACGAGCGAGCGGGACGTCCAGAGACTTTGGCTTTATCGTCACCATTGACTTTATAAGATGGCTCAATAAGAAGCAGAGGGCGGTTAGTAGCCCCTGTACGAGAATACATGGTCTCAGAAAATGGTACATTCTCCAAGTCAGCCTCACCATATATTTTCTGAACAGTGCGTATGGGAGTGGCAAGCCGGGCCCTATGGTGGCTGATAACCCTGAGAAGGTCCAAGAGAATTGCCTCCTGCACATCAATGGCAGCTGAAAGTTCAGATACTTGATATTGAAAGTGTCTGAAATATACTGCTAGCCAAAATTAGCTATGTAGTTTAAAAACACCAAAAAACAGTCGTACCTTTACGCACAAGTACTCTTCAAAACGAGAAGTTTTCACAAAGCAAGAAACCATAATCTGCAGGAACAAAATGAAATTGGTCAGCCCAAACCCACCGTTAGTAGATATTGTCCTCTTTGGGTTTTTCTTTCTGAGCTTCCCCTCACGATTTTAAAACACGTTTACTAGGAAGAGGTTTCCACACCCTTATAAGGAAATACTTCCTTTCCCTCTCCAACCAATGTGGGATATCACAATCTACCCTCCTTGGGGGTCCAACGTCCCCACTGACACACCACCCGGTGTTTGGCTCTGATACCATTTATAACCACCTATAAGCCTAAGCCCACTAGTAGCAGATATTGTCCTCTTTGGCTTTCCCTTCCAAGCTTCTCTTCAAGGTTTTAAAACGTGTCTACTAGGAAGAGGTTTCCACACCCTTATAAAGAATACTTCATTTCCCTCTCCAACCAATGTGGGACCTTACATCGTCGGACTCACTTACTCACTTGTGGGTAATGATGACCAATGAAAGTGAACTCATTTCACTTCACATTACGAAGAATTTGTTACTATTCCAAACGAAAAAAATAATAAAAAATAAAAAATTCCCTCAATTCTAAGGAGGTTATTTAAATATGAAACAGAGGATAAAGAGCCAAGACATACCATAAGAGCCTGGTTTTCAGGATTGATGTTGTCCAAAAAGATTCTACGGTGTAACCTTTGCTGTTCAACTTGAGGATTCTTGGACAAAACTTTCCGCATATCAGCTACAATATACTGGACATTGAAACCAAGCTCTTGTTGGACAACATACAATGAAAAGAACCTAAGGTAGACAGGTGCCAAAGATAAACTAATATTGACTCTCACATTAATCTTATTGACATCTAAGTGGCTGATGGCAATATGAGTTTTGATACGCCAATGAGTCTTCTGAGTAAGATTTCTCACAATACTAACGGTGAATTTGTGATTTGGAATATGAACTGCTTCACGATCATCGCCTCGGATAATAGTCGGCGACCACCAACCAACGTGCTTGCATTTGGAAAATGCATGTCAGAAAAGAAAATCAACCAAAACTAGAAGAGAACTTTTTAAAACCAAATTGATATGTTTTCCCTTCTGTTCTTATCAAAAACATATTCCATAAGGTATCAAAAACATATTCCATAAGGTAATGATGATGTTAAAAATCACAAACCTCAACCGTTCCAGAAACTTCATATCCATCAATCTTTGTCTGAATCCATTCATTTACCACAAATGGTCGTGTTGCATGAATCATTACACTTGAGAGAAAGTTAGTAAATATCTGCATACATCAAAACAATGGAGTAAGTTTTTCTGGTAAGAGACCGTCTTGTAAATGGGAAAAAGACAGCAACTTCGGTGAATAGCAATGGCACGCTTGACTATGAACCCAAAAATATTATAAGATTCATAAATGTAGTGTTAAAAAATGACTGTGTAGAAGAGAGAAGGTTTACCTCACGACCAGCAAGGGTAAGTAATACGGTACCAAGACCCCCAGCTGTGAGCCACTTTTGGGTAGAAAAACCTAGCAACTCCATGAACAATGAAAGAGCAGCAATCCAGACTGCAGTGTAAACAGCTTTCCCAGCAAAATCAAAGCCCATCTATCAAAAATGACGGCAGAAAATAAGAAAAGGGACTAGTTTTAAAAGGCTAACTCAATATATCCAAGTAATGTAGACGTGTACGGGTTAACTTCGTATTCGTTTTGATTTTAGTTAGTTTAGTTGGCAGGGTTAACCTATGGCTTCGCTCTCCACGGTAAGTTATCCATTCAAGGATATCCTAAACAGGGTATCCATTCATAATTTCTATCCTCATTCTAACTGGCAATGATTAATAGCAAGCAGACGTCAACTAATTTAAATTTAGAACTGGTTAAACATGTATAAATGACAAAAGATAAAATGAAAAAATGAAATTAGAAAGAAAATCATACATTTCTAGCATCACTTGAGTCGTTTGATTCCGTAGCGAATTTTTGTACTTGTTGAATCAAGCTGCATGGAAGTTAAAGCCTGTTAGAACCATAATGCAGTAACATTTGCATTGGCGCTCAACATCACTCAATCAAAAATATCAAAAGCAAATCTGAAGTCCCAGAACTTTGCACCACCTTGATATACAATAGGCAAATGCCAGAACAGTAGACAAAGCTTGAACAAAATTTAGAAGTCGCTGTTTGATGGCCTGACTGGCTACTGACGGTAAAACTACTGGATCCAATGCCCTGAAACAACGCTTCTACATTTAGTACCTATAGCATCATCAGAACAAGATCAGCGAGCCCGTGTAATACAGACTGCAGACGAAAGCTGACCTGCAGATCAATGTAGCTCCAGTCCATAGCAGTAAAGGCTGAACATAGGAAGTCGTAACATAGTATGCATTACTTTTCTTCCAACTGCCATCTGGCTCCTGCAACAAAATTTTCATGTATAATCAGGCTAATAGATGTTTGCTTACCAGCTCATTAAAATAAAATGATATGTTAAGATCAATACATGAAGAAATAGAACCCTCCCCAAACGCATAAGAGGTCCAACACCCCAAGCAGCAAAAGCAATGACACAAGCTGCTGGAATTAATTTAAGTAACAGAGGACTGCCGCGTAAAGCATCATAAGATCTGTCAGAAAGTCCCAGAAAACAGAATCAGTATTCGATAAGCACAAAAAAACATGATGGACAAAAGGAAACAACGCAACATTGAAGAATTTGGTGCATCACAGGTTCAATAACCAAGCTAATAGTCACTATTGTATCCAAAGTGAGGTTAAAGAATATTTAATACACAAATTTACAGACAGCATGATTTGCGCCATTAACAATAAATGCATGCAGAATGCAGCAAAATTACTTGCTATCAAGGTTAGCATAAGACAGACTACAATTTTATGAAGACGAGTAATACCAATATGAGAGAACTTCCAACACCAGATTATTAGCAAAAGACAGTTTAAATAAAAAATACCTTGTCAGCACCAAGGCTGAAGTTTTTAGAACAGCAGTCCCAGCTCCTCCACCACTTGGTTCAAGAACAGATCGACACACCAAAACATTTGCTCTGGAAGACATGGGATACACTGGCCGACTTGCACTGCGTAAGAGCTGAAGACGTCCAGGATCATACCTCTGAGAATTAAAAAAAAAAAAAAAAAAAAATTACTCATAGCTTTAAACATCCATACGATATTGAATTCTTCATACTTTCACCAACCAAAGAAATGCAGAGTAATTTAAGAGTCTCCACATAGAGCAACAGTTTATCTTTTTATTTCTGAGAAAACAAACTGTTCTACTTGTAATTCTTAACTAGACAGAAGGATACAACAACTAAAAAGAATTTTTCAGAACTCAAATGCATTTCGGCCATACCAGATCGTGTGACGTAGGAATGATAGTAACAAGATGTAGACGGGTCTTTCCCTTGCCACTCTGCAGAGAAAGTTGAAGCCAAGAAATTAAAATTCCAGTTGCCAGCCAATGAAAGTATTGAGCACATCAAACAAAAGTTCATAAATGACATACAATATGTAACTTATTGCATCCATGAACGCTTTGAATCCCCAGTTTATGTGAAAATTGGGTAGAACCAGCATGAACCATTGTTGCGTTGAGCTGAAAACAGCAATGTCCAAAGACAGTATCGGAATACAAATTAAGTTAGTTCAAACACAACCCCGAAAAAGGGATCCGATTACGTAGTGAAATTTCTTGCTTCGAAGCTCAGCAATTTACAGTATAATGTATAGTACCTATCACAATCAATAGGCAATGTTAATACACAACCAGAAAATGAAGAAAACAATCTAATAACAAATGAAATCGAAATTACTATCGAAAATTTAGGATGCAACGAGGATGTTGGGAGATAAAATCTACTTATTTGAACAAATCCATGACAAAGAAGCTCAAATTAACGACATAACTGAAAGCAACTAATTCAAACTCACAATAAGAAATATTGTAATTCCACTAGTGGATTTATCAAACAGTAAACAGCTCACTGTCGGGAATAATAATAATAATCAACTACCCGGATCACATCCTGACATCATTCATCCATTAAATTAAAGTTTAAACAAATAAAGAAAGATCGAAACCCTAATATTTTGCAACTTTCCTAATCCTTCGCTACAAAATCCCCATTTCTACAAACAAAAACACGATAATCTTGAACTCAGAGTATCTGCAGCTCACATAGCCTCAATCAAACCCACAAATTACGCTATCAATAATTCATCAAACATAAACAGACATAAATTTCAACTTCCCTAAGAAACAAACAGAAAAAATCTTAGGGAGAAATTCGCGTTCAACTGAAACGATTATATCCACAGACTATTACCACGATGAGAAAATCAACAGAAAATTATAGAAAATCGTCCTCTCGGATTTGCTCTAAATAGAAACCTAGCACCGCCAGCGTAGACGAGAGGAGGGACAAATGGAAGAAACTTCCGCTAAATCGCACCATCGGCGGGGGGGAGGGAGTCGGGTGCCAGCGTGGACCAATCAAAATGCAGCGCCGTCGGATTTGGCCATTCTGGAAATTACGTCAGACGATATTATTAAATTTTTCCGTGCAAAATTATGTGGCGCATGGAGCTTGGTTGCTCTTATGGCTCTGGTTCCCGTTTTGCTAAGCACTCCTTCTACTTTCTTTATTCTTAATTTTTACCCTAAACTTATCAATATTACAATATTTACCTTATTGTATATTTAGTCAATTATAAAAAAATTATATAAATTTTTCAAACATTATCTTCAATGTTGACATTTATAAAGTTATTACATTATTATTTATTTGTTTTTATTTTATTATAAAATTTTTATATTCAAACTCAATTTTTCCATATTAATTTTTAATTTACACCGGAATAAAAAGATTCTTGGAAGTCAGTCCCACGTCCCCTAATTTATGGAATAATCCTGAATTTATAAATAAAAAAATAAGTCTACTCTCATATGATGTCTTCTGAACAAGTCAAAAGGAAAGCTATGCGAGCTTATGCTCAAAGTGGACAATATCGTACCATTGTGAAAAACAATTCTTAACATAAATATACGTTTTTAGTTAAACTAATTTTTTTTTTTAAATAATAACGAACAACTAAATTGAATCTTTAATATATTGAAATAATTTATTAATATAAAATGATTTTTTTTTTCCGACGACAAAAGTTGTGTCAGTTTTGATTCCAGAGGAAATTGGAACAGATATTCGATAACGGAGTCAATTTTTGATTGCTTGTGGATATTTGGTTGAGTGTCCCTTCCCAGCGTCCAACCAATGAAGCTTCTGCAGTAATGTAATTTAGGACCACGTTATTGTTACGCCTTAAAATAGGGCAACGTGTCAACGTTGTCATTTCATTTTCTTCCCGTTGGAATTTTGTGGACGCTATAATTCCATGCCTATCTTCTTCTTTGGCTCTTTTCAATCACGTTTCGACCGAAAAATAAGCTCCAATTACTTATCTCAACCCGTCATTTTCATAATTTTATAAAATTAAATGGTTTATTATATATAATATTTCATTTATATTTAATGAGATTTTAAAACTCTGAATTTTATTTATTTATTTATTTTGTTTTAAATTTTTTATCCGGTCAATTTTAGTTGTCATAATTTAATAAATAAAACAATAATTCATCACTAAAATTGCTGGCGCGTGAGTGGGGACACGCAAACTCTGACGTGGCAAAAATTGAATTTTGAGCCATTTTCCCTCCATCGTTAAATTCAACTACTCCATCTCCAGAGTGATGAAAGGATCAGTGGAATGAAATCAAAATCCTCTCGATTCATCTTCAACCTCTCGACGGTGGACTCCGTAGCTAGTTCGGAGAGCGCCGATTAGCGCTTTCAGTTTCCATTTCTCGGTAATTTTTCGATCTTAGAGCGATATTTTGCCTTAAACAAGCTGCCGGCGGCAGAAAATGAGGAAGGCAAGCCGTCAAACGAAGCAAAAGGGAGAAGCCGATGCCTCGTCGTCCTCGGTCACATCGGCTACGGACAGTAGAGACTACGAAAAGAGAATTCAAGAGCTCGAGCGTGAAAATAAAGCGTTTCAGGTTTTTAATTCTTCTTGTGCTGTAATCCACTCCGTTTGATCGCTCAGAAATTTGAGAGCAAACAATTGGATCGTGTTTCATTGTTTGATGTACAGAAACTCGGCAAGCTAGAGTAATGCGTAGTGAAATGAAAATATCGACTAAGTTTCTCCTCTTACTGATTTTTAGCGAATGATTTTATACAAAAAATCAGCGGTTCACTACTTTTAATAGCTGAGGAAACTTTACAATGACATTACCATTGATCTCTCTGGAAGCTGTTAAAAGTGAGATGATAGTCCAACGTCGTTCCTGTTCAGGATCTGAAATTCGATATTGCTTTTGTAATTCTAGTGCCACAAATTTCGATCTATCTATTTTGTTTGAATAATTTTGATTACTTGATCTACAGAATCTAGTGCTTCACTCAATGGGATTAAATTGATGAAAGCTTTGAGCAGAACATCATTCTACACCTGCACAAGAAAAAAAAAATGATAGGAGAAGAGTATATGTTAGCATATTTTGACATCAATTTTTCGTTCTGAGAGAGAATGTGGTTGTTGTTCATTTCTAGAATTTATTTTTGCAACTGAATACACGGTCATTGCTTTCTCACTTTTCTGCATCTGATAATTGGCAGAAAGAAATTAAAGATCTAAAAGACAGATTAGAAATTGCTTCATCAAGCGATGCGAATAGTGCTAAAAAACTCAGAGAAGGTTATATTCAGAAGTTGGATGTTCTTGAAGATCAGGTGCAACGTGTTTTTTATTTTTTGGTCACATGTTGATTATCATGCAATTAACCAGTCCCATATTAAACTCTCGCAGGTCACAGAATTGAAGAAGAAACTAGATGTTCAGTCTCAGCTTTCAACCAGAAGGCCAAAAGGTGATGGAGCAACTAAACAGACAGATTTTGAGATCATGAGTTTGAAGGCTCAGAAGGTAAAATATTGCTGCACAGTATATTATTCATGCTAATGTGAAACTCTTCCATTGTTCTCTTCGTCTACGTCCATTGCCAACAGAAAATTTTCATTTAGGTTCAACTACAATGCAAGATGAAGCTAGAGTCTGTGCAGTTCAGATTATGTAAAGGTTCATTGGAGAAGGAAGTTCTTCAGGTATGTTAAATACATATTATATCACCATCACTGTTCATCTTGTAATCCTGACTGCTGCTCTAATAATTTAGTATTGATATTATATGTGGTTTGAAAATTCACGTTTTGATATTTGGATTATGGATTTTATCTCTGCTATTGACATCCATATATCATTTTTCCCATAGACTGACTATTTGCAGCTTAATTTATTTTTTGAACAATGTTTTTCAATGTGCTATCAGCTCAAGAGAGAGAATAGAAGAAATGAGCATGAAATGAATAAGCTCCGAACTTCAAACCAAAGACTAAAGATGGTGAGTCATATTCTTTTGGAGCCGATCTATTGTGTTTCTTAACTTTTATTTTAATTTTTATAGAACGGTTTCATGTTAAATGTTTTGTAATTTTCTTTCTTGAGGTTCTGCAACGGAAGACCGAGGAAGCTTCTGAAATTACAAAAAAGATAAGAAACCTTTTGGAATCTCGAAGAACTTCTGCACAAAGAAGAACAGGTTAAGAACCAACGTTCTCATCATCAAGTTTGTTTTCTACTTAACCGTATTCACTTGTTTTTCTTCCTTTTGGAGTATCATATGCAGGTGCCAGACAGGAAAATGTTACTTCCAGTCAGGTAATTCGTGGAATTTGAGCTTAATGTTTGCGTGTCTATATATGCCTCAATCAGCTAGCGATTGTGGGTGGATTAACTTGTCATATCACTGCGGTTGTACATCGTATAATCATGTTTGTTGGTGCATATCAGCAAACGAATTTATTTTTTGGTTGTAACTGTGAAGTCTTTCTCTAACAATATCTTAGTTACAGTTTTTTTTTAATCTTCAAATTGATTGTTTTTTTTTTGCATACCATTGTGGGCTTTGTTTTATTCTTCAAATCTTCGTGTTGGTATTGTATTTATAATTGGCATTAAGAAAATCTTCTGTTGGTGATCGCATTTCAGAATTATCATGAATTACTTAACAGTTCCTGGTTTTGTTTGAAGTTGCGTCTGTTGTGGTATTCTTAGAACTTAAAGAGGCTTCCCTTTTTAATCTGCCGTAACGTGAGACTAAAATTAAGTAAAACGACGCATGTTAAACATTTAGGTTAGTGGATGCAACATTGACAACCTTTATTGAAATGGGCTGTACATTAAGCTTCCAGCTGCAACATCTCGGCATTTCCATGAATATGAAACTTTAAGACTAAAATAAATCATCTAAAAGTTCCGTGTCCATTTTGTTAGTGAAAATTATAATAGATTGAAGGTAAATATTTTAGTTTAGCAAACATTCAATATGTTTCGGTTCTTTAAAAGAACATTTGTAATTTGATGGATTGGCTTACCATTTCCTTTCCAGTAGTTGATGCCACATTTCTATTGAAGAACTTATTGTTTGTAATGTGCACCTTTTCAACTTTTGTTGCATACCTCTAGGAACTTTGGTCTGAGGAGAAAATCAATTCTTACTCGTGCACTCCCTGCATGTGAATGTGTATTTTGCTTTATGATATATGTATATCAGAATTCATTTGGATTTAAAGCGTATAACAAGTGCTTTATGCTGGCTGTGACTCATGAGTTATGACTTATGACCAAAAGTTCTAAGAGTCCTGAATTTCGTGCATATGTGATCCTTGAAGATGTTCCCAACAAGATTTTTCTAATGACTGAAGCCTTTTCTTTTTTGTGCTTTTTGACAGTATACTCTTCCATAAAAAATAAAAAGAAAAAAGAAAAATGCTTTAAGCACAAATGAATTATATATTATCCATGTGGATGTAAAGAAAGAGATTGGATAAATAAATCACGACTGCATCTTTGGTGATTTTTGTTTAACTGCAAAATTTTCGTGCAGTCTGTTGAGAATGAATTCGAAGTCACAGCGAGCTTACATGAGCTGTGTTCCCAGTATGAGCATCAAATAGAAGAGTGAGTCTTTGATGCTTTCTTTCCTTTAAAAATGTCACCACCCTTACTGTTCAATCCAAAATTCTACTTCTATTAGAATTGGTTCTTGTGCTTGGTTCAATCCATCGTTAATTTCACTTGTGAGCATTTAATGGTTGGGCTAGGCATGTTTCTTTTAAATTCATCTGTATGTGAATTAAAAATTTCTTTTGGACTGTAAGATGTCTGTGACTTGATATTGAGTCCAGTGATTCTTTATATGAATAAAAACTATAGTGAAAATTAAATTGGCTTCCGTTTATTCTTGCTTGGTCGACTAGATGGTGAAGCAGAAAGGCGGTCCTTGATTGCAGATGAAAAATTGATTACATCGACATGTCTAATTCTTGTTGCAGTTTGAAATAATTCTTTACTTAATTTTTTGTTCTCAATGAATTTTGGCCGAGTTAACGTTCTCATGTTATGAGAGTAACTTACACAACTCATGGAATTAAAATGTTGCAAGAATCAATGTTTTGAAATCAATGACTGCAATATTTTTTATTCCAATATTTTAATTATCTGCCTACAACTTCATTTTCTGTGGTTAGGAAGGATAAGGAAATTGCAAAACTTCAGGAAGAAGCAGATGCCCTAAAGCAAGAACAAACATGGTAAATCTTTTGAAATGTTGTGAGGTTGAGGTAGTTCTAGTAGGACTACTACTGTTTTTCACTTCTCCAGAACTTCATTAACCTTATGATTCCTGCCTTTTCAGGTACCAATCACTGGAGACTGATAACGTATTGGGAATCAATCAAGATGTGGCTGAACTAAAGGAACAGATGGTCATATTAAGTGGCTTGGTTAACCAAATGCGAATCCAGAAGTTCAATCATACTCAAAAGGATGAATCAAAGGTCAGTGCATTTGGCTTCTCGTGGTAATAGTATGATATTGTCCACTTTGAGTATAAGTTCCCATGGATTTGCTTTAGGCTTCCCCAAAAGGCCTCATACCAATGAAGATGTATTCCTTACTTATAAACCATGATCATCCTCTAAATTAGTCAACGTGGACTCACACAACTGAGACTTTAAGCATAAAACATGATATGAATTGTATGAAGCTGAACTGATCATATAGTTTTATATTAGGATGATTCCGGTCCATCCTCTGCCAGCAATGGGAGTAATAATCTATTCGAGCAGTTCGCTATAGCTGGAGAAGAACATCAACACGGGTTTAACGTGGCAACGAAGAGAACTGTAAAAGCAGAATGCTGCTCTTGCAGCAAGAAATCACTGTGCAAGACAACGAAGTGCAAATGCCGATCAACCGGAAGCAGCTGTGGGTCATCATGTGGATGTGCGCGTGGAAAGTGCAGCAACAGAGATGACAAACCAAGTGAGATGGTCGATGAATTTGGGCCACAAATGAATCCTTTATCTGACATAAAAAACTTATTGGTAAGTTATGGCTTTTATAACTAAATTATTTGAACACATCCTAATTTTTCTTCTGTCTTTATTAACAACAAATTTGAACTCTGCAGACCAATTAGACGTAATGTTACCTGTCAATGAACATAGGCAGGGCGAATGGCTACATTTGAGTTTCCTGCTGCTGAGCTGATCCGCCCATCCACCTTAAAACACTGCACATATGGCCTAATTTGGAGTTTTACCCCTAATACTAAAAAATGAGGACCTACTGATTTTCCTCGCCCTCTACTTGAGCCAGAACTGTCTCAGATTGATGAAATGATATCATTTGATGCAAATTGCTGCTATTAGCGTTGATTTTTTACCTTAACTACGGTCAATTCTTTTAATTGGACATGAAATGTTGTATTCAGCTCTCTCAACTTGTTATTTAAATTTTAATCTGACATGTTACAGGGGAGGAGGCAGGAACTTGGTCAAGGATAGAGCATCCTTTGCTTGAATGAGATTCTGCTTCGGACCCCTACATTCTGGTCAGAGATGTATTCTTTTCGTGCTGTTATTGTTTTCATTTATTATATGATCTTCATCCAATAGGATATTGGCTGTTACTTAATAGGTGACAATTTGAAATGTTTTAGTATCTTGTTAAACCTTCGATTTTATATCATATTTGTTATTTTGTGTTCAATAAGCCTTTTCTACTTTTTATGGTCTAAAAAGTCATTGATTTGATTTGTCCCGCATTTTAAAAATTATAGATATGTTAGACATAAAAGTAAAATGTTTGTATAAGATTAGATACAAATTTGAAAGTTTAATGATCGGTTAAATATTTAATTTCAATCTAATCAGTAAGAAAACCTGGGTGGAACTATCCTCACAAGAAACTATTGTAAAGTGAAAATAAGCACGAGGTCTCACATTGATTGAAGAGAGAATTGAAATATTCTTTATAAATGTGTGAAAACTTCTCCTTAACAGACATATTTTAAAATTTTGAGAGAAAACTCGAAAGGAAAAGTCCAAAGAGCATAAAGAATCACGACTCTAATGGTATGATATTGTCCACTTTGAACATAAGGCTTTGCTTTGGGCTTCCCCAAAAGGCTTCATACCATGAAGTTAGTATTCTTCACTTATAAATCTATGATCTTCCATTAAATTAATCAATGTGACTCACTCCCACTAAATTAACCGATGTGGGACTCACCTCCAATAATCCTCAACAAAGAGGACAATATTTGCTAGTAGGAAGCTAGCTTGGACTATTATAAATGGTATTAGAGTTAGACATCGATGTGACAGCGAGAACACTGACCTCCATGAGAATTGAATTGTGAGATCGCACATCGGTTAGAGGAGAACGAAATCTCTTCGACTACTTAAAGAAGACAATATCCATTAGTGGTGAACTTAGAAAGACACTAAATAAAGAATAAATTCAGAAATGTAAAGTACAAAGATGTTGGGTTTATCAAACCTAATCTCTACTAACCAGTGCCAAGTTTCTGGATCCAATATTGGAGTTGACCGGCAACACATTCCGATCCCGTGGAGCCATAAGACGAAAATTTGCTAACTGCATTTTCTACTCCAAGAAACTCGTAAACGTCGTCGCCAAAGATCGGACTCAACATTCGCAGATCATTGAGACTCAGGTCCTTCAGCTGGCAGTTCTTTCCAAGACACATTGTTACACACTTGCCTACAATATCATGAGATGTTCTGAAAGGGACTCCCTGTTTAAGAAGATAGATGAAATCAGAGAGTTAGAATCACTTCTAAAATTTGAAAAGGACCCATCTTCTAAAATAATTGAAATTGTTCTTTTTTTTCTTGTTGAGTAACGAATTAAGCCTCTAGCATTATTTGCTTTTGCCAATCCCCTAAAAGAAAATTGTTCTAAACAGCAGTTTTCAAAACAAATGTAAGTAACTGTTTTGGAATCAATGAAAGCTCACTGTTGCAACATCGGGGTCCTTGAAAGAATCTTTTAATCAAAACACGCCATGTGTTGAATCTATGTTCGTTTCTTGAATTTTAATAACATGAGTAATTTTTTTTTTCAACTTTACATGGTGGCTAATTATGATTATGTATACATTATAATTATAGTCATAAATTATGGAAGTTACCACTCTTGAAATGTCTCAGTAAAGTTAAAAAGTTGTAAAAGTAACATTTGTACTTCCGTTTAACTAATGACTAAGTTTCTTTGCAAATCATTCAAGCTTGACAGGATCAATTTTGTAGAGGGATTCAAATCTCAAAGAAGTATTTTTGCCTTGAGATATTGGATCAATAAGGTAATTTGAATTTTACTTTCCCTTTGAGCTATTCTTTATGATTAGGGCTAAGTGTTGTTACATTTTCTTTGTTCTATTTAGTTTAGATTGCATATTTAGAATCATTCCAGTTAGACATGATTCGAATCTCAAACAAGTATTCTTGCTTTGAGATATTCGATCAACAAGATAATCCGAATCTTACTTTCCTTGTAATGATTACTTATCAGACAAGTATTCGCATTTGCCGAATAGTGTTAAGCCATTTCTCTATAATAGTGTTAACATTTACTAAGTGCTCTTCTAACAAAGATGAGTAAAAGACAATATATATATATATATATATATATATATATATATATACTAACCTTATGCACGAGATAGTCTGCAAGTGTGGTCGCGTCAAGATGACCAAGAGGCAACGCCTTCTTTATTCTGTCTTGATTGAAACTAATGTTCCGAGCAAACTCAGCTGAAACCTCAAGCATCCCTAAAACTGTCCTAACACTATCAAACACAGGCTCCTTGTCTTCCTGTCTCACCACGAACAACTTAATAACACAAAAAGAACGTGAAAGAAAAGGAAATTTGAATTGTCAAGAAATTCAAACCTGCAGATCGCGGTTGTATGCAAGAGGAAGACCCTTGCACAATGTTAGAAGGGTTACTAAATCGCCTACGACTCTAGCCGACTTTCCACGAACGAGTTCCATTGGATCCGGGTTTTTCTTTTGGGGCATTATGCTACTTCCAGTTGAAACAGAGTCATTAGGTGTGATGAATCCAAACTCCTCTGAGGCCCACAGTACCCATTCTTCTCCCAGACGAGAAAGATGGATGGCTGTAATTGAATTGGCAGAAAGAAACTCCATTGCAAAATCTCGATCTGAAACAGCATCGATACTATCTCGAACGATGAAATTTACATGTCAGATAGAAAAATATGAAGACGACGGAAGTCTTGTAACGACCCAAGTCCACCGCTAGCGGATATTGTCTTCTTTGGATTTTCCGTTTTGAGCTTCCCCTCAAGGCTTTAAAACGCGTCTCCTAGGGGAAGGTTTCCACACCCTTATCAATGGTGTTTTGTTCTCCTCCCCAACCAATGTGGAACATCACAATTCACCCTCCTTCGGGGCCTAGCATCCTCGTTGGCACTCTTTCCTTTCTCCTATCGATGAGGGACCGACCAAATCCACCCCCTTTGGGGCCCAGCGTCCTTACTGGCACACCGCCTCGTGTTTATCCCCTTCGGGGAACAGCGAGAAAGCTGGCACGTCGTTCGGTGTTTGGCTCTGATACAATATCTGCTGCTAGCAGGGACCTGGGTCGTTACAAGTCTAACCTCACATCTAATCTTTGGGAATGGTAATGGGAAGCCCAAAGAAAAAGCCATGAGAGCTTATGCGACAATATCATACCATTGCAGAGAGTTGTGATTGCTAACATGGTATTAGAGTCATGCCCTAAACTTACCCATGTCAATAGAGTCCTCAAGTGTCGAACAAAGAAGTTGTGAGTGTTGAAGAAGTAGTCAAAAGTGACTGAAGTGTCGAACGTGTACTTTGTTCGAGGACTCCAGAGAAAGGAATCGAGCCTCAATCAAATAGAGGCTGTTTGAAGGCTCCATAGGCCTTAGGGGAGACTTTATAGTATACGGAGGACTGTTGGAGGGAATCCCACGTCGGATAATTTAGGGAAGGGTGCCATTGATATGAGGTTTTTTTGGGTAACATCATACCATTGTGAGATCCGTAATCTCTCACAGATTCCTCCGGCAAACATGGATATTCCAGCCATCAACATCACCGCCAAGAACAACTTTACAAGTAAGATGCTAGACAACTGACCTGTTTCTCAAAGGAGATGAGAATCCTAAAGCGTTCGAAGTCATGAATCGATCAATTGGGAGGCCAGTACCAGCCAATGCACAAGCTCCTAAGGGGCAGAAATTCAGTCTAGATCTGCAGTCCAGCAATCGACCAGAATCCCGATCGAGCTACAAAACGTGAAATGACATTTGTAGATCCAGAATCAGATTGTAGATCCAGAATCAGATTACTGTAGAGTTTATGAAAAGTGAAATACAAGCATAATCTCCAATCCTAATTCCGGCTTTGTTCCTTAAGATTAGGAAAATGATAAGCCATGAAGCAAATTGGAAATCAATAGTTCTATAAAGTTCTATAAGTAACCATCACATCGCGAGGGAAGATCGAAACCATGCATCTAACGATACCAGCAGCAAAGCAACCATTGATTTTAGGATTTCAGCCATAACTTAAGACGCTGAGCTAAAGTACTGTTGAATACCTGCTCAACGAATGCCAAGAGAAGATGCTGAAGTAGGACGGGTTGTGCTCTCTGCAAATGTGTATAACCTGGAACAATAGTTCCTGCATTCTTAATTGCCAAATCCACCATCGCAATCTGAAGATCTTTGATCCTCTCGACAATGGAATCGATGGCATCGCGGCACCACAAGCGAAAATCAGTCGCGACTTGGTCGTTGCGGCTCCGAGCAGTATGAAGTTTCTTGGCAGGTTCGCCAATCAAATCAGTAAGCGCAGCTTCAATGTTCATGTGAACATCTTCCCTATCAGCTCTCCAGACGAACTCGCCATTTTGAATACGCCTCTCGATCGCATCAAGACCTGTTAGAATACTGTCTTCGTCACTGACGCTTATCAATCCCTGCAACCAAACCACAAACCATTATCATGAACGCGCAGCGCATTATCGTTATTCAGTCCTGTTATGGTAGAACAAACGCCACAAATAAACACTAAACATTCCGTCGCAGAAACAAAACAGAATCGAGCTTCACAAAAATTACAAACTGAAAATAAGAAGTAACAGACCTGCTTGGCGAGCATCGATGCATGAGCACGACTCCCGCGGATATCATGCTTGTAAAGGTCCTTATCAAAAGAAATCGACTCTGTAAAGCGTTCGACGGCATCTGTGACGCTCTCCTGGAAGCGGCCGCCCCATAGCTTAATTTCCTTGGCCTCAAGCTTCATAGAATAGGAGGATCCGGCCAACGATGTTGCTCCGTTAGCCTCAGTGATCAACGGAACATCGAGGTTTGCCATGGCTATGCGAAATGAGCACAGAAACAACTAGGAGGGACAGGCTTTTATAAGCCGGTGGCGGCTCTGTTCTACAGCACTAGACCGCTGATGTTAGGAATCATAACTCTCAACAATAGTATAAGCTCTCATGTAGCTTTGCTCTAGGCTTCCCCAACAGACCTTATCAAGTTTATGCAAAACTGTACCTCACACTATTGAGGACATATTCTATTTATATTGGCAAAAGATTAACTAATAGATCCGATTTCATAGGAAACTAACGAAGTAAGCCTATTCTTATGGCATGACTAACTTCAAGCTATTCTAATGGATTGACCAATTCTAACAGTCCCCTTCAATCCCAACAAGTCTTGTACATGTTGAGATTGTTACAATGTGTAGTAAAAGGAGTTTTAGACAGTGGTTTTGTCAGGATATCAGCTACTTGATCACTTGATGAAATGAACCGAACTTCCATTGCTTTACGTGCTACTTGTTCTCGAACAAAATGAAAATCAACTTCAATATGTTTCGTTCTAGCATGAAATACTGGATTTGAAGTTAAATATGTAGCTCCGAGGTTGTCACACCAGAGGCGAGGAGCCTTTGATTGATACACGCCCAGTTCCTTCAGTAATGACTTGATCCAAATCATTTCTGCAGTAAGATTCGCAATGGCCTTGTATTCTGCTTCGGTGCTTGATCTTGACACTGTAGCCTGTTTTCTGGAACTCCATGAGATTAGATTTGCTCCAAGAAATACAGCAAAGCCGCTAGTTGAACGTCGATCATCGGGACAACCAGCCCAATCAGCATCAGAAAACCCCGACAACATCATGGTTGATTTCTGAATTTTCACTCCTAATGCTAGTGTGCCTTTAACATAACGAAGAATTCTCTTCACAGCACCCCAATGAGCATCAGTAGGTGTATGAAGATATTGACACACTTTATTGACAGCAAATGCCAAATCAGGCCTAGTCATTGTCAAATATTGTAGTGCTCCCACTGTACTTCTGTATTTGAATTGTTCTTCAGCTGATAAGGGTATTCCTTGTTCTCTGAATAATTTTTCAGCAGAACCCATTGGTGTAGACATAGGTTTGCATTTTTCCATGTTTACTCTTTTCAACAAATCTAAGGCATATCGTCTCTGTGACAGTATGATACCATCTCGTGTTTTCTTGACTTCAATACCCAGAAAATACTCAAGACCACCCAAATCTTTTACTGCAAAATCTATTTTCAATTTCTGAATCAACCTTTCGGTTGCTTGATCAGAGGAGCTCACAATAATTATATCATCAACATAGATGAGCATATAGATAGTTATCTCTCTGTTTTTGAGAATAAAAAGAGATGAATCAGCTACTGAAGCCTTGAAGCCTAACTCAATAAGTTTTCCAGTCAACCTTGAATGCCAAGCTTTTGGGGCTTGTTTCAGGCCATAAAGGGCTTTCTTGAGCTTGCATATGTAATTCTTTGGTTTGGCTGAGTCTTGAAATCCTGGTGGTTGTCGCATGTACACTTCCTCTTTCAGAATTCCATGCAAAAATGCATTTTGGATATCAACTTGTCTCATATTCCAGCCCTTGGTTACTGCTAGCGAAAGAATGACCCTGATTGTTGACGGTTTGATCACAGGGCTAAAAGTATCAGTGTAATCAACACCAAATCTTTGCTTGAATCCTTTGGCAACTAATCTTGCTTTTAATCTTTCAACTGACCCATCTGCTTTTCTTTTCACTTTATACACCCATTTACTATCAATGAGATTTATTCCAGGTTTGGGTGGAACTAGATCCCAAGTGGCATTTCGTTTTAGCGCTGAGAGCTCATCATTCATTGCTCCTCTCCATCTTGGATGTTGCATGGCTTCCTGCAGGTTTCGAGGTTCAGTAGCAGTCTCTATGATCGGAGTTGTGATAGTTACAGCGCTTGCGAATTTTCTTGAGGTTTCTGAATATCTGATAGTTCCATCAGTGAATTGTTTAGCTTGTACAATGTTATTTCTCAACCTTGTTCGCATTGGATGTTGACTAGCTGCTTCAGTTGGTTGATCAGACACATGTTCATGAGTTTGGTTTTGAGCATTGATCGAACTGCTCTCAGCTTCATATTCTGCAATTTCCTCTGAACTTCTTGTATTATCTGCAGAAGATAAGCTGACACCAGACAAGTTGTCACTAGCAATATTATCAGTTTGACCATCATTCATATGGGAATTACTAACAACTGGTTCAATATCTGTAAGAGCATTTTCAGTGTAAAAACTAGCAAGTTTGGCTAAGGCTGGAAGTAGAACAGGATGATGTGGATTTGTGGTTTTGTTTGGTGGCTTAGATTCTTCAAAAGGAAAAATATTTTCATCGAAAACCACGTCTCTAGAGATGTAAATACGTCCTGTACTTCTATTTAAGCATTTATATCCCTTATGAGAAGAACTATAACCCAAGAATATACATCTAGTAGTTCTGAAACTCAGTTTCTTGTTGTTGTAAGGCCTTAAATTAGGCCAGCAAGCACAGCCAAACACCCTAAGCATGGAGTAGTCTGGACTTTTACCAAACAATTTATGAAGTGGTGTGTCTTGTTGTATGGTTCGGCTGGGCATTCTATTTATAAGAAAGCAAGCTGTGTTGAAAGCTTCATCCCAGTAGGATAGAGGCATGTTGGCTTGAGCGAGTAAAGCAAGGCCAGTTTCTACAATGTGTCTGTGTTTTCTTTCGACTAACCCATTCTGCTGGTGTGTGTGAGGACAGGAGATATGATGTTCAATGCCTGTGGATTTGAAATAATTGTGTAACCGATGGTATTCACCCCCCCAATCTGATTGGACGGAGCGAATTTTGGTATTTAGCATAGTTTCAACATGTTTTTGAAATTGAAGGAACACAGACTCAACATCAGATTTGCATCTCAGAAAGTAAATCCAAACATAACGACTAAAATCATCAACAAAGGAAACATAATATTTGGAATTATTTACTGACGCAATGGATGGACCCCATACATCAGTGTGAATTAATTGAAGGGGTGCTGTAGATACATGCTGAGAAGAACCAAATGGCAATTGATGTGCTTTCCCTAATTGACAAGCATTACAAATTGAGGAAGAGGGAATATTAGTATCTATAGCTAAATTATTATCTTGTAGAATTCTAATGGTAATTGGAGATGCAGGGTGCCCTAGCCTTCTGTGCCATTGTTCTTTCGAAAGTTTGGCTGTCAGCAAGGCTTGACTGAAATTATGCGGTAGAACGTATAGGCCATTCTTACATCTACCGTGGAGCAGGAGTTTCTTCGTGACTCGGTCCTTAACCAAAAAATAGTTTGGGTGAAATTCTACAACAGCATTATTATCAGATGCTAGTCTTTGTACTGAAATTAGGTGCTTATTGATTTTAGGAACATATAGGATATGTTTCAGAACAAGAGATGAACCAGAAATTAATGAATTCCCAATATGAGAGATAGACAAACCTGCGCCATTTGCAACCTGAATTTGGTCGGTGCCAGTGTAGCGTTCTCTGGTGGTAAGCCTCTCTAGGTCATTGGTGATATGATCTGTGGCTCCAGTGTCAACATACCAGTTTGTGTCACTAGTGTATCCACTTGTTGCCAAAGCTGCTTGTTTGAGATTATTTTCGGCTTGATATGCCTGATCAAATCTGTGCCAGCATTGCAAAGCATCGTGATTGGGCTTACCACAAATCTGACAGACAATGCCTGAGCTGCTTTGTGTCTTTGATGGTTGACGTCCAGGATTGTTCACAGTACGCCTTGATTGTCCATGACCACTATTTAACTGACGACTACGACCGCGACTACCTCGACCTCCATTGGCACCTCCACGAATGGATATCCTATTGACATTGTTAGCAGATGAAAGTTGCTCAAATGTACCCTTACGCAAGTGCCGCATCTCATAGCTCAGCATGTGAGCATACACGTCGCTGACAGTGTATACATCTGTTCTGGTTGTAATGCTTGTGACTAGAGGATCATAATCTGGACCAAGTCCTTGCAGCATGTAGGCGATGAGTTCTTCATCCTCTATTCGCTTGCCAATGGCAGCAAGTGTATCACCAAGATGTTTTACTTTACGAAAGTAGTCAGCAATTGTCATGTCCTTTTTCTGGATAGTAGAGAGTTCCATACGGATCTGCATTGCTCTTGCTCGAGATGTGGAAGCAAATTGTCGCTCCAGCGTAATCCAGGCTTCTCGTGCAGTGGTGATTCCAACCATCGTGCTGAGAACCTCCTCAGTGACTGATGAGTTGATGAGGCTGAGTACCAGCTGGTCCTGGGGGTACCAGACTGTGAACTCAGGGTTGATGATAATTTTGCGATTCCCTGTTTCTTCACTTGGTTCAACGGCGATCGTCTGGCTTGGTGCAGGCATGGATCCATCCACAAAACCAACAAGGTTTTGGCTACGCAAGTAGGGAAGGATTTGGGTAGACCACAGTAGATAATTTTCTTGTGTAAGCTTAACACTAATCACCTGACTGATCGACGGAGAAGACATTGTGTTGATTGGGATTGACATGTCTAACAGCAGAGGCTATGGATCTCGTGGATCTTATTTCTGCTCTGATACCATATCAAGTTTATGCAAAACTGTACCTCACACTATTGAGGACATATTCTATTTATATTGGCAAAAGATTAACTAATAGATCCGATTTCATAGGAAACTAACGAAGTAAGCCTATTCTTATGGCATGACTAACTTCAAGCTATTCTAATGGATTGACCAATTCTAACAGACCTCATTTATAAACCCATGGAAGACCTCATTTATAAACCCATGGTGTTCCACTGACGAATGTGGGACTCACTTCCAATAATCCTTAACAGCTGACACTCGGCCAGACGGTGCTCAGTAGTCAGACCTACTACCTGATCGTTTCTAATCCTCACTTTCTCAATAAACTTTTGAACTAAAATTAAAAAAAGTACAATCAAATATAAATTTTATAAACCAAATTTAAGCTTCTGTATTCAGAATCAGAATGAAAGATAGGTATTCTAATTAATATTTTAATATTCATAAACATTAAATAACTAATAACTATAGGAAAAATATAAACTAATTAAATATTAAGAATAAAATAAAATATACTATAAATCATAAAGAAAAGAATATTAAGAGATACTATCAAAGATATATTCCTTAAATAATATATTATTCAAATATTATATCTCAACATTTTCGTCTAATTAAATATAATATATCGCTCAACAAAGTATCCTCCATCTAGAAAGTACATTCTCAAAAATCGGATATATATATATATATATATAATTCAGCTCATAGATATAATTCTTACTATATATAACTATCTATCATATATATATAGTTTACCGATATAATTTTTTACTATAGCTATTTTACAATTTACTTGATGTCATGTAATTATAAACCATTGACTTAGCTATAAATAACAGTCTCTATAACCTAACCACTTGAGCTCATGATAAAAAAATATTTAAAAAAGAAAACTCATATTTATAGTCTACTCCACTCGACTCAGTTATTTAGGAAATGATCATGAGTTTACAATCAATACAAGTCATTAGAATTTATGCTCAAACTACTTAAAATTTATTTTATTTTTATTAAATATATTCAAACATCCAATTTAAAGACAATCTGACATATCTTAAGAGTTGAAAAACATATTTTAAATTATTTCATGTTATCTTTATTTAAAATATTATATCTATTAATATCGTTGAAATTATTTTTAAAAAATGTATGTCTAGTGTACCATTACTTTCCACTTTTTTATACCTTTAATTAAAAGTTTTTTTTTTTTTTTTTTTTTTTTTTTTTTTTTTTTTTTTTTTTTTTTTNTCTTTCCAAAAGGTTTTTCTGAAAATTAAGTTATTTATTATTAGGTAAATTATAACTTTGGAGTAAAAAAAACGTCAGAATATTAACTAAAAAGACAACGATTCCTCGAGTCATTTTTAAATTTTGTATTTATTTATTGAATAAGCGTGATTCTAATATGATATAAGATTTTAATCGATTCATCCGTAGATAAGGAATTAAAAGCTCTAGAGTTAACCATCTTTCATTTCGAGAAATTGAAACAGTGCATCTGACTATAAACGAAGAATTCCATCATGCTACTGAACTTAGCCTTTGTGATTCATCATCTGCAACGTCCCGTATGAAAGTTTTGAAATTTTTATAAAAAGTAATAATCTTATAATTATTTAAAACTTTTATATTCTCTAAATCTTTCCCGAGTGGACCTAAAGTGCTTACTCAGAAACAGAGCACATGGACAACTTAAAAAAAAAAAAAGCATAAATAATAAAATAGATATTATTATTATTATTTATTTATAATAAATATTTTTAAAAAATAGATACAAAATTCAAAGTGCAATTACTTTAGCCTACTTTTAAAAGCCAATTCAATATTCTTTTATAAAGGAATAAATGGCGGTCAGCTCCCTCAACCCAATATACTAAAAGCTAAAGCTAATGGTTGAAAATAATAGTAATAAAATATTTATTTATTAAAAAAAAAATATTTTAAATTACGTAATTACAAAATACTGCCCCGACATAAATTTTGGAAATAAAGTTTTTATATATATATTTAATAATAATTTTAAAAATTAAATTCTAATTAAAAATTAAAGTTTTTGTGTTAATATATTTATAGCGGATGAAACAAAAATGAAAGTTATAATAATTATAATTTTACGTATTTTATTTTAATAAAAAATAAAATGAGTTTATAATCTAAAATACTATATTTCTTCTTTTTTTTTTTTTAATTTTTATATAATTTTGCTTTTCAAAATTCATTATTTACAATTATTTGGATCATTTGTCAAACCTATATTAACTCATTTCAAATAATTGAATAAAATATATATTTAATCTTTAATTTTTTATTTGTGTAAAATAAATTTTATAAGTAGTAATTTAAATTTAAATTTTATAATTAATGGATCATTTAATATTTTAAATACAAAATTAAAATTTTTAGTTTATGTTAGAAATTTAAATGATAATATGAGTTTAATTTAAATAAAAGTATATTCTTGTGGTATTAACGTGTCGCCGTTTGATTGGTCAATAGTAATGGGCCCTCGTTTAACGATTAAGAAACTAATAATAGGGAGAGTGGGCCCACCATTTTGGGCCTTTAAAGCCCACCACACAAAAGCTCTCAAATTTGGATAGCCTAAAAAATATCAATAATTATTAATTATTTCCCCTTGAATTTTTCATCTCTTTTTAAAAAATATATTCATAAAACCTTTCAAAATTATTTTTTAACAATAAAAAAAAAAATATATATATATATATATATATATATATATATTTGAATTTTATATTTTGAGAATTAATTCAAATATCACTCTACGTCATTTTATATTACTCGTGTCATTTTATATATAACATTTTAACATATAGTTTTTAAAAGAAATAATATTGAAATAATCGTATTTTTTTAAATACACAAACTATAATTATTTTTTTAAAATAATTTGATCCAAATACAATAATAAAAATAATCTTTTAAAAAATGCTTGTCGGTCTGTCATTTGCGGGAGTGATTTGGGCCCTGATGGGCCCAATTTGCCAATTAAATACAAATCTGCCGGGTGAGTTGGGAATAGGATAAGATTTTGACACGTCAGATAATAATTATTTATTAAAAACCATAAAAATGGAAAGTTTTGTAATTATTTATTAAAAACCATAAAAATGGAAAGTTTTGTTTGCGACAGAGATGGAAAAAACAAAGGCCATTTTAAAAAATATATATTAAAATTTAAAATTAAATTATTAAAATTCACTCTATATGTAACTTAGAAGAGTCAGCTAATATAATATTAATAACAGACTTTACTCGAGGCTTTAAAACGCCACACCCTTTGGGGCCCAATGTCTTTACTAGCACACCGCCTCGTGTCTACCTTTTTTGGACTTCCCCTCAAAGCTTTCAAACGCGTCTACTAGGGAAAGATTTCCACACCCTTATAAATGGTAGTTTGTTCTCAAATCCAACCAATGTGGGACATCACAATCTTCCCCCCCTTCGGGGCCCAGCGTGATTGCTGGCACTCTTTCCTTCCTCCCATCGATATCGAACCGCTCCCAAATCCACCCCCTTTAGGGCCCAGCGTCCTTATTGGCACACCGCCTCGTGACTACCCCCGTTCGGGGAAGGGTGAGAAGGCTAGCACATTGTCCAGTGTCTGGCTCTGATACCATTTGTAACGACCAAGATCCACCGCTAGCAAATATTGTCTTCTTTGGGGTTTCCCTTTCGAGCTTTCCCTCAAGGCTTTAAAACGCGTTTACAAGGTGAAGGTTTCCACACCATTATAAACGGTGGTTTGTTCTGCTCCCCCAACCAATGTGGGACATCACACATAATTAAAAATCGAATTAAATTGATATTTTTTCGTTATTCTAAAGTACACGAAAATGAATAGGTTGTGTAATCTAAGTTGCTCGAGCAGCGTGGCACGCAAGTTTTCTGGTCAATATTCTTCAACGCCAATTTTCATAAATATAAACTTAAATTATATAAAAATACAATAAATTATATATTTTATGTACCAATTATTAAATCAATGGTGATTTTTTATTCATCATTAATAAGTGACGTCATCAAAACATATTCTAAAATTTATAATATTTTGAATAATTTAATAAAATAAATAAATAAATAAATAATTTCTAGTTATTTAAAGAGTCCAAGCACCACAAATCCGACCTGGCAATAGTTTCTCATATTCGTTTTCCTCTACTCCCATATCTACAGTATCCAAAATGTAGTCTCGCATCGATGACGTAGATTCTTCCTAGAAATTTGATTCTTTAAATCGTAGCCGTCCACGTGTTGCCGTGTATTGACTTTCAAGCTCGTTTTTTGCAGAGGATAAAGTCCTCCTCTTTCAGCCTTTCTCACCACGTAAACGTAATTTATATTTAATATATGAAATTTGATTGGTGTCAAATGATTATTGGAGAAGCATCGACGGATCCGACTGTATCGAAAAAGCGTTTCATCTTTAACTTCTTCAATTTTGACGATCAGTTGGCTGAAATTTTCGGTGTTCAATTTGAATTCGTCGGCCTCTGAATCGTCCATTTGCAGAAGACCGTAGCCATTGGAGGTTTTGCTTTGAGGTTTGTTCGTTAAGGTATTATAGCTCTTTCTATGTTTCTTTAGCTTTAAATTTTTGCCTTATCGCTATAGATTGTGTGTTTGGATCATTCTGCGCAACAATCCTGGATTCCTTTTTGTTACTTTCGGCTGCAATGTTTGAAAAGCAAGTTTTCGGAAAGTCAATTACTAGCGGGAGGAGGTTGCTTCAGGAAGAGATTGATTTAAGTTTCTGTCTGTGTTTGGAATTTATGAGTTCTAAGGATTTAGAGGTATTTGTTTGTTTGTTTAAATTTTCGGTGCTTGAATGAGTCTGAAACCTAACAAGAGAACGCGATTGCTTTTTTTTTTTTTTTTTTTTTTTTTTTTTTTTTTTTTTTTTTTTTTTTTTTTTTTTTTTTTTTTTNCATCATTTTTTAAAATAGGAACAATATTGTAATATAGGTTCTCTTGATCTTGCCAACCTCTTGAGTAGAAGCAATCTCTCAAATTAAAAATGGGAAGAAAGATCGTTGTCGGCCTTAATTGTGAACTTTGTGGGAGATAAATTTAGTAAAGCCGTGTTTCCTTTTTTGGTTACAGCTCGATCTTGTCAAGGTAGTTTATAGGTAATGGTTATTGTTTTGATTTGTCTATTTCCAATTCTGCTAAAGCTTCTACCTGGATTGCCACGCGAATTGGACTTAGAAAATTGTGTCGTTGCCTGTTTTGTCATGTTTTTCTGCTAAAAATCTTGAAGAATTTTGTATTTTAAGGCGTGAAGTAAGGTGGAACAGAGTCCATTATATCTCCCTTCTTTCGTAGTTTTTTCCTTCCTGAGCTTGCTGGATCCTTTGGATACATTCAAGACTCTATTCTTTAATCTATGCTACATTACGTGCTATGGAATTTACTTGTTAGTTTCTTCTTTTTGCTAACTTGTACAATCTATGATTGCAGCAATTTTTCTTTTTGTCGTTCCGAGATGTAGTTGATCATTTTCTTCTATCCTTGACAGGAAAAAAAACTGCTCCATTTCACAACCCTGGCCTTGGAATCTACCTGTAATTAGCGTGTTTTTCATTGGAGAGACTTATTCATTAGTAAAGAAAATTGAATTCACACATGTCTGTGGCATTTCCCCAACTCTCCTGGTGGTCGTGGAGCGGGAAGCATAAAGAACCTCGAACCTCTAATGGATCCGCTTTTAATGCTTCACTAGATACAGTCATTCGGGAACCGGATACTCTAAAATTTCCTTTAGCAAATGGTGCCAACATATCATCGTCGTCTAGAAGGGTGAGGCGGAAATGGCATAGTCGAGAAGAAAGGAAAATTGATAGGGAATACGACATTGTTCTTGTTCCATCTGATGGAGGATGTGTTTCAGGGTCAGAATCTGATGATTCGGATTGGTCAATTGGATGGTCAGAACCCCATGGACCTGGATTCCAGAGCGATGATGAAACAGACAACAGTTTTGCAGTACTGGTTCCATGTTATGGACGCGTTTACAATGATTTTGTGGATGAAACAAAGAACAGTATCCTAAGTGCTGCTGGGAACATCAACGATAGCTTTTCTGCAGGTAAGAGTTGCTTCTTCCATGCTTGCATTTGGATTGGGGTTGGGTGTTAGTTATTTCTTTTGCCTTCCAAAATATTCTTATAGTTCTCTTTCGTGTATAGTGAACCCAAGAACTTCATACATATCCCCTGATAGCTTAATTTCATAATCTAGAATCAACTTATACCCCAAATGTCGGACATCAGTTCACGTAGCCATATTCGAAAGAATGAAAAATCTTTTATGTAATTTAGCTGTTGTCTCATATCCACAGACTCATCTATTTTTAGGAAGATGATGCTATTTCCTTTTCTGAACTTAATTTCTAGGAAAAAATTCTTCTTGACACATTCTCAATAGGTTGAAATGCGACACCCTCAGTTTAGTAAATCTTGACAGTTGGGCATTAGAAAATATCAGCAAATCAAAGAACAACTGAGTGATCTATCCTTTTTTCCAAGAAAAGGATGGCATCAGATCCTTATTTGCACTTCTTGTAGCAGAGCTAGCATAACACTATGTACATTTATGTAGTGAGCAAAGATCTCTCGAATGCTAGTTACGATTTCTGGTGTTAAGTAAAGAATCTCCGGAGGACATGTAGGAGCCATTAGGTGAAAAGTGATTTTAACCCTTCAAACCAATCCAGTAGTTTAATTTATTCTCTATATGTGTAAGTGAGGTAGCAAATAGACATATATCCTGATATAATGACAAATATAGAATGATAGAATCAAACTCAACCCTTTCAGTTTGGAAATTTCTCATACACCTTGTTCGTACAGAGACTCTCAATATATAACTTCAGAGAACTATATTCTATTTGTTTTGAGCCTTTACAGCAATATTCACAGTTTGCTTGTTCTGATTGATTTCATCTGCCTTTCATATTACATGATTGTTCTTCTGGCCAATGTGAATAATACTAAATAGTAGTAGTTAGTTACATGTGAAATTTCTTTTTTGGTTGCTTTATGTCTGTTCTAAGCTGATTTTGTCTGCACTGCACTTTTTGATGGAGCAGAGAGCAAGAAATATATGGAACAATGGCTGTCCTCTCTTCAGAGCTGCTGATGCACAGGGTTTATAATTGCTGTACGCATCGAATGCTAATGCCCTGTTCCAAGAAGAAAGAGCATTCTGTGATCTTTAGCTATTCAAAAATTACAAAAATATGGAAAAAAGAAAAAGAAAAAAGATTGTAAAAGTGTATCTATTCTGGCTTCGTTTGATATACAACTAAGAAGCAAATTGGATGAAAAGATTGTATCCATTGATTCCAATCAGTGGGTGCAGGTTGTGCAGGTCGAATCTTTTCCATTCCTTTGAGCATGCTCTTAAGAAGAGTGATGTGGGATGAAGCTTGTTAAAATGGGATGTAAATACTTGGAGACTCCTTTGTAAATATGGAAGGGAGAAAGGAGGAAAGGGTTGAGCCAAGCAGCCGAGGCTTGGAGAAAAAGAGCATTAAAAAAGAGGTGGAAGTGGAGGTATGGTGTAATTCTTTGAAGTGAATTAACTTTAATTGATCTGAACGTTGCTGTAAATAGTGACTCATTTGTATGTATGCATTGTGTGATCTGAGTGGGTTTGGTTCATTTAAACGTTGCTGTATATGGTGACCTCATTTGTAAAATTTGTTGCACATAGTAACACAGTTGTGCAGCCTGTGTAAATCCCTCCCTATTCAATGTAATATTCTTTATATATATACATACGCCTTCATTGTGAAGTGTGAATACTTCATTGTGAAGTGTGAATATTTGACCTCTAAGTTCTAACAACTTTTGAAAGTGGAGATTTGAATTTTTGACCTCTTATCTTAGTCCGACTCTTATCTTAGTTGATGGTTTATGTTAACTACCATCAAATTGTCGAATTATGACAATTGTTGCATGAATTATTTGTATTGTTTGACCTCTTATCTACATTTACAGTAACAAATGCAACAAAAGCAACAAAATAAACATCTTGTTGGAGAACTTGCACCTAAATTTGAACTAAATTTGAACTCAACTCAAAGAAACGATACCAAGTTTTCCGTGTTAGCATATGAACAGAACAGCGAACCCCGAGTTCAGATCTTGACATGTATCAGTCATGAGGCAGAAAATTTTGTAGTTAGAAACACTTGAAACAAGAATTGAAGAACAAATCAAAATAAATACAGGTACAGTCAGGTCAAATGGATGCTGCTTCTCCATGATTACAGTGGAGGATGCAAGTTGAAGCAAGCAGAGGATATATCAAATGAATAGCTAGCACTTCTAGCAAAGAGGGGGGGCCATCGCAGCTCGTTGCGAAAACGATGAATTCACTATGCTTGGTGATAAACTTGACAGGAAAATCTCCGAGAACACGTGTACGACAACTGAAGAGAATTGTTCTCTTCATCTGGGGTAGGATAGATTTAGTTCGTATCCTTGGTGTTTCCCTTCGAAATCTCACTTGCAGCCTCCTTGTGCACTGAATTTTCGCTACGTCCATCTGTTTTCATGATTGGCCTATCCTTTCCATCATTGTCGATGTCCATATCCTGCGGTTTCATTCTCTCAACCTGTGACTGATTTGCGATTCCTTGCTGATTCGAGGAACCGGGAATCACACTCGTATTACTGTTTTGTCTCTCTTCTACCTGATTGCCAGTTTCAACTTTAATATCAACATCGGCTGTTGACGTGTTCTGTGAGCTACTGCAATTACTACTCTCAGTAGCTTGCCTTTTCAAAGGTGGTCCTAAGTCAGCTGGCTTTTCTTCTTGAACTCTCTCAGATATCGATTGCCTGGAACGACAATCCTTTTGGGCTGTGGCCTGCACACCACCTAAACCAAGACCTCTAGTTTCTTCTGTTGTCTTGGTTTCCTTTTCTGACAATGGATTAGCAGCTGCTGTGACAGAGGCTACAGAAATATTCTGGTCCGTTGGCACACTCGATAATGTAGCAGTTGTTGAAGACGTGATCTTCACAGGGCCCCCGCCGTGAGTCACAGATGGCATGACTGCAGAAGTATTGGGAAGGGTGGTGGTCTTAATACTAGGATGAGCTTCTAAATGGTTTGGCCCCCGGGCAGGAGTGGGTGTTTTGGTTGAAGCAGGGACTTTGGCCATTATATGGATGGCATTCTTTGACTGAGCAGCCTTGAGTAAAGATGCAGCATCTGCCGGTGAAGCAATGCGAGCTCCAGCAGCAACAGCAGCAGCTCTAACAATACAGTCTGAATCAAAAGAAGACTTAGGAATCATCTTCTTGGATGCGGTAACTTGAGCTTTGGCTGTTAGACTTGATGATCCAACTGGATGTGGTTTTGTATGAGTAGGGCTTTGATGTAATTTATCTTGCACTTGTTCAGACGAGGCAACGGGAGCAAGCGAGCTACCATTACCTATCGTATTTGTACTGGCTGGCCATTTGGAAAATGAGAAAAAAAAAAAAAAAACATTGAAATTGTAAAAATGAGAAACATCAGAAACTTGTTGCATTAACAGCAGAAGGAATCAAATCTTAGTTTCACAAACATTAATCATTAGACATACACATCCATCAAAGTCAAGTAGCTGAAGAAACTCATGTGACCCTAAACATGAACTGTTTCAAATAAGACATTTCTTCTCAAACGCATGAACCACATCTCATAGTCGCATAATAGAGTTAACAGACTGATGAGGATGTGATAAACCCTACTTTAACAGTATAAAAATATAATCTATAATACACTCTATATAAAATGCATATATATTCAATAATTTTTTAGAGATTAGCCCATTTTCTTAAATTTGAAATAGAGAGCTAAAATTTCACCTATAGAAGATAGTAGTTACCTGAGCCACTTATTCGAGCTGCTTTCAAGCTACCAACTGGCCTATCAAGAGCTAAAGACATTGCATGACGAGCTGCCAGCTGCACCTCGGATAGCTGTGTACCAGCCGTGTTGGCTCCCACATTCAAATTTCCGTGTCTCTTTTTAATAATTGCCCATCTCTACAGGACCAAAGAATTGGATTATATTCCAGAGACGAGATAATCATTAATTGGAGTTGGGAGAGTTGAGCATAGGTTACATGGCTGATACAGGCTACAGAAAAGACATGACAAACCAATTACATAGTAAATTTGAAAGAATTGTAAGAATTTCTCTACAAAAGACTCCGCTGCCGGGATTTGAACCCGGGTCAACTGGGTCGAACCCAGATTCTGGCCTGACTAGAAGACAACGGACAATCGATTGTGGTTGGTTGCTTCATTTTAATGTATCTTGGAAGTCATGGTTAAGCAGCATTGGCGTGACTAAACAAAATGAGAAATGTAAAATAGAAGGTAATGCAGCATGTTAAGATTTCGAGAAAGAAAATATTGCCACAATCAACTTGATTTTGGGAGTTATAAATGGACCAATGGGAACAAGAACTTTTATGAAAAATTAATTACTAAGCAATGTTGTAACTTCACACAAAGATAGCAAACAAATTTGAACCGTTTTGTACAATGAGGGAAGCATTGTAATGAGGAATATTGTATACATCCATGATGAACCTAGACTGGCATTTCTCTTTTATACATAAGAAAAGTTTCAATTACCAAGAGAGAAGTACAAAAAGAGATGGGATGTCAAATTATCAAGCACTACAGGAGGTTACAAAAAAAAAATTGCTATTGGTTTCTTAATCCAAATTGCCAGCCGTTAAGGTTGAAAGAATAAGCCGAACGGGTGGACTTTAGTTCTCCATCTATTCAAGTTATTCGGAACCTTAGGGTGGTTGTATGGGAGGTTGGTGAGGGTGATATTACAAATAGGTATAGTCTCCTCTCTGAAATATATACATGCTGCAACAAGTCATGGTGATAATAAGAAATCATAATAGCAGTGTGCACTACTGGACCTCATAAGATGTTTCATTTTCACTTTTCGCTCACTTCTCATTTGTTGATAGAAACTAATGGTTACAAAACTAAGACGAATAGAAGGTTCGGTGGAACGGTCTCTCAAATTTGTCTCCTAAAGTTAATAAAATACCAAGTGTAAGAGTAAGGAATAGAATGAAATGGGAAATTTGACTTCATGTTAAGACCAGACCTTCTTTCTGATAGGAATATTCTGACCCCTACAATAATGCTTAAGCTTTAAAGTTTTTATTTGCGTGCCACTGTATTACTGTCATTAGCACAATCTAACCATCAAGCTTCTAACCAAGATACTCAGAGGTTGTCCTATTATTGTCCCACTTTGATGATATTTTCTTCCTAGATTCCCCACCCCCCACCCAAAGAAGAAAAATGAGATGGTGAAAAGTTAGATATGCACTACCTCCGTCAAAACATGAAACATTAAAAAAAAAATTGAAAAATTAACTTTTTTTTTAAGAAAAAAAAAGATACCTAGTTGACAAAAAGATGTCGATGACAACAATCCACGGAGGAAAGCACACACAAAGATGACACTTTTGCTACACGATCCAGGGTGTTAAGATAGAAAAGACTACAATACATATGTCAGTTGAATGATGATGGAGAAAAATACAAGACATGCAGAGCTGAATAATGAAACTATGCAGATTGCAGAGCATAGGAATAATATGGGACAGGAACATTTCCCTAAAAATGCTATAAACTTGAGGCAATGCGAGAAGCTAACAAACTAAGAATTTATCAGACAAAAGAGAGATGGTAATAGTTTTTTCAGTAATGAAAAAGAGAGATAAATACATGAACAGTCCCTAAAGCATGCTTCGCTACCGACACATAAGTAATGGTGAAAAACAAGAAAAAGACCTGAGATAGCTGTGAAGCAGTTCGATCGCTCAAGAAGTCACCACGTAAGATGTTTGCCCAATTCCCTTCACCGCATTTCTTCACTGCAGCCATCAACTCAAGATCCTCTGCCTCGGACCAAGGTTTTCTTTTCCTTCGAGATGCATTATTGCCATACGTTGATCCATTTGTGGTCAATCCTTCGGCAGATGGTGGGGTAAGGACCGGCTGTCGCTGAACAGAAACAGGCACTGTGATGCTCGCACCTCTTATAGAGCAAGCAGGGTCTGCATCTTCGAACTGAACCCCAGCCATGTAACTTCTTGGTAGGTTAATAGTTAATGGAGCCTCTATTGTGCTACTGCTTGGAAGGCTCAAGTGACTTGAAGAACCAGAAGCGATAAATACCTGAAAGAAGTAATTATCCATACATTAAGTTGATCTCACAGACTTTAAACTAAAAACTACCAAGCCAAATGACATAACAAGCCATTAAAAACAGATCTTAATCTACACAGCAAGTCTAATTAGATTAAAAGGTCAACATGACAACAGCCTTAACCAAAAACTATACCGACGAAATTGATGACGATGTTAGAATTATAAATTTGACATTGTTTCCAATTAAAAACTTCATTGTAATCGAGTTTATTCTACTCCCCACGATCAAGTTCTCACCCATTTCAATGCATTTGAGATTGTGAATAGCCTCTTAAAAGCATTACTATGCCATAGCTCTTCCAAATTTTCGACTTTTCTGTCCTCAAGACAGTTAAAGCCTCACTTGATGACAATTGAAAAAGATAATTGGCATATGAGAGCGAATGTGTTGTATGTGCAAAAGAAATTATTGGTAAAGGATTTTTCAACCAAGCATGCTAAGGTCCAACATATGAGGAGAATAATGAAAACAATGATTGAGAATGGAAGAGCGTTTGTGGATTTAATCTACTTACCTTCGCACACGCCGCAGCCTCCGTCGAAGTTTCGCAGCTGAACGATGGAAACGGCTCCAATTCGCACTCCAAGTCACTGTCATCTTCCTGTTAGCAATTGTCAAATTGCAGGAATTAATAAAAGTGTAGAAACATAGACAAATCAAACGGAAAAACTAGAAAATTAACTTCCACTGACCAAAGGTGCTGTCTCGTCTTCCAAATTATGAAGCAACGCATGACGATAAGCCAAATGCCGCCATAGCATCTGATATTCCCGAGGATTAGAAATTCCGGTCGAAGTGTTTTTAACTATCTCGTTCCAATCAATCTTCGGCTTAGCTTCCGAAACTTGTGACACTTCTTGTAACAACGTCAGCACCGTCGTCGGAGAGTACCTGTTCAACACACGAAATCTCAAATAAACAAATCACTCGATACACAAAGATTCACCGCATATAATCTCATGAACAGGTACGTGCATGATTATTTAGGAAAATAATTAATTCCTCAGACAATCAAAGAGATCCACTGCTTCTTTCATCTTAGAACAAGCGAAATTGAACCACTTACCTCGGAAGGAAAGTGGAAATGTCTTTCTCGCTGACAGATCGTTTCTTAAGCTTCATTTTCTGGTTGATGCGATGAGCATACAAATGGCCAATAACAACTGAAGATTACTTCTCGTTCTCTCTGATAATCGACCAAAACCCTAGCAAATGATTCAGTCGAAGAGGGAAAAATCTCCGACGAGAGAGAATTGTGAACACTCAGATGAGAACAAAGAGGGAACAGAGGACGACTACGAGTACGGAGAGAGAGAGAGAGAGAGAGAGCGAGAGACTCTGGCCAATAGTTGTGGAGCGTGGTTTTCACGCGCGAAATGCCGCGTCGGGTCGCGGCGCCGCCGGTCGATAAAAGCGGTATCGAGTACAAATATAGTCCAGCGAACAGAAATCGCGGCAATGCTTGTGCCATTCCAATTTCCAATTTATTAAATTTTATTAGTTTTTTTTAGAAACAATTCAATGACATTTTTTTATATTTTCCTTTCAATTCCATATTTTCTTTAAATGGAAAAACAAATAAGAAAAAACAATAATTTTGGTCTCTTATTTTCATTATTTATTTATTTATAATATATAAACGGGAGCTAGCTTTCCGCTAAACTAAAAATTAAGTGCGGAGCTCTATGTTTACTTTATCGAGCTTATTTATTCAATTTATTGCATATCTCTTACCCTTTACTTTCTTTGACCTTTATTTAGAGCTCTAAGAATCTCGAGCGGAAATCAGTAGTAGCTCAAATGGACCATTCTACTATTGTACGAGCATTGCCCTTTTTGACCTTCTTCTACTTTTGAAGACAACAATGTTTGTCTACCGTGACCAGTCAATACGAGAAGTCAAAGTGTTGACCAGGAGAAAAGTTGTTTGTGAAAAAAAGTGAACGGGTGACAAAGGAATAACATAGCTTTCACTAAAATATCAACTTGAGCATGACACATAATATTTTGACTACGTGATTAAATGTTTAAATATATACTCTAATTTATTACAATAATAAGCTAAGACGCATTAATAATGTTAGAAATCACGACTCTCCACAATGGTACAATATTGTTCACTTTGAATATAAGGTCTCATGTCTTTGCTTTGGGCTTTCTCAAAAGGTCTCGTAGAGATAGTATTCTTCACTTCCCATGATCTTCCACTAAATTAACTAATGTGGGACTCACTCCCAATAAAACAATCCTCCCTTCGGACAAGTACCTTATAAGTCTCCTCTGAGGCTTATGGAGCTCTCGAATAGCCTAATTTTAATCGAGGCTCGACTCCTTTCTCTGGAGCCCTCGAACAAAGTACACCCTTTGTTCGACACTTTAGTCACTTTTGGCTACACCTTCGAGACTCACAATTCTTTGTTCGATATTTGAGGATTCTATCGACATGGCTAAGTTTAGGGCATTGCTCTGATACCAAATTGTTGAACACAACTCTCTGTAACAAACACTTGCACTCTTTATTAGCACCAATCGAGAAGAGAATACAAGACACTCTGTAGAATACTACTACTTTATATTGTTGGGATGAAAACAAACACTCGCACTCTTTATTAGCACAAATCGAGAAGAGAATACAAAACACTCGTAGAATACTACTACTTTTTATTGTTGAGATGAAAACCGAGTAGGCTGGAGGGGTATTTATACTAGAGATCGAGACCTAACAAATCTAAATCTTTTTCTAAAATATCTAAATATCACGGTATTTTTTCCTAAAATCTCTACTAATATAAACATACAAGGGCTCGTAAATGAGTGGGCTTGACTCTATTGGGCCAGCGATCATATTTCAACAAATAATTTAATGATTTATTAACTTTATACAAATACATTTAATAAAAGTGACAATTTGGTATAAACATGTTTTTTAATTATTTTAAATTAATTTAATATTTAATTTTATGTGATTTTAATAATTTCAAATAGGTATTAACGCAATTTACAAGCACGAGGGGTAAAGAAGTAATTTGTGAATTTGCAGCACACCATTTAAATGAACACAACTACCGAATTTATGATATTTACTCGTTATTTCTTGCTTTCGTAGGTGTAGAGGTGATGTGCAAGAATTAGAACCCAAAAGCGCCGCCCTCTGACGACGGTGGAACCTCCACAAAATTCACGCCTCAACTCCGATCAGATCTGATTCCGAGCGTATTCGGTGTTCTTCCACTTCCCGGAATTGATTGGAAGCAGAGTGAAAGAAATTACAGGCAGTTCAGAGGTCTATAAAGATGGTGGCGGACATACTTCTTCAAATTGCTCTCATCCTCGTAATGGTCGTCATGTTCTTGGCGATGCACAACATTCCACAGAGATTCTTTGCGAAGCTTCGGTTTCGTTTTCGTTCCGATGTCGAATCCAAACGCCACTTCGTGAGAGGCGCTCAGCTTCTCGCTCGAGCAAGATCTGCTCCGTCGCGCTCATCGGCGACGTCGTTGGCGGAACAAGTCGTAGCGGAAGCCGATAAGGCGATCGCTCTCGATCCTAAGGATGCCGCTGCTCACATCCTCAAGGCTTTGGCTCTCGATATTCAAGGATTCAAGACCTCTGCTCTTGAATCACTCGATACGGCTTTGTCGCCCCTCGCCGCTAAGTCGCTCAGCAACGAGGAGCGAGGCGACGCGTTGTACAAACGAGCTGAGTTGAAGATGTCCACGAATCGGCGAGCCGTAGTTGACTCGGCTTTGGCTGACTTGACCGAGTCTGTGACGCTGAGTCAGAATGCGAATGCGTATTGTTGGTTGGGGAAATGCTATGAAATGAAGAAACTAAGAGGAGAAGCTAAGAAAGCATATGAAGAAGCGTTGAACATCGAGCCACGATTATCCAAAGCCCGGGAGGCATTGGAACGCCTATCATCATCGTGATGAAGCCGATGTCTTCCATGGTCTGTATGAGGTCAACGCTGGAAGAACATCTCTCAAGTTAATCAGGTTTATCACTTCCATTCTCGTGCATTCCTGTTACCACTGATTGATCTCCCTTATTTATCTAATGATTGAGACGCTGAATTGGCTTCTGAGATGAAATTCTACCTGCAATGCATTTCCAAAATAGATCTCCCTTCTCTGAAACTGATAGTTCATAGTTCGGGTTATGAACAAGCCTTTGAATTGGATCTATATTTTCTGCGTTTCTTAGTTATAGGCGTTCTTCAATTCTCCGTTTCCTTGTCTTCGATTCAATGTCTGTTGATTTGCCACAATTTCAGTTGTAGTTCTTGTAAATCTTGAGATTAGAACAAACCCAAAAAGGAAATTAAGAAATTTAAAAGTTCTCAGACGGTCATCTGATTCTATCATCCGCATTATTACAGAATTCCCAGTTCATAAAATCTTTTCCAAATCCTGTCTGAAAGAAACATTTCGGGTTGGAGTGGTTCGGACTGTTCTGAAAAGATTCATCATCAGAGTCGTTTCCCTTTAGCAAAAGTGCCTCTAATAATTCCTACAATTCAAGCTTCTTGTTGGAAAGGCAATCCTCAGCTCCACTAGAGGAGTCTCCAGACAGGTAATAACAAGGGGCTGTTTGCAATCATTTGGAAAATATTTTGAAATTAGTTTTTTCTTTCCAAAATTAGTTTCAGTTCATATAAAATTGATTGAGTGGTACATTTATTCATCTTACTTTAGATCTCTCATAAATTCACAAGTTTATAAAATTAATATTTGATATAAGATTATGTTAAGCTTTTAATTTTGTGGAAGGTAAAACTGCTATTTTTATTTTCGATGGTTCCATCATCAAAGGCGAGGAAGAGACGAGAAATTTCACCCCAAATGCTCAAGCAACTAGTTTAGCCATGGCAATATCAATCAAAGCACGAATTCTTCTACGAGCTAATCTCATGACCCTCTGATCATACAACATTTTAGCGTTTCGGTAAACGAACGTAATTGTTCTTGGATAGTTGGGAGTAAAAATGGTTGGTCTCAGATGTTTAGTCCAATAAATTCACTCTCTAGGCCTTTATAAAACCCATCAAGGTTTCTACGCCTTTATAAAAAAATAATTTGTTCTCCTCCCCAACCGATGTGGGACTTCACATTGACCTAGACACACTATTGTTCACAATAACAAGTCCCTTCAAACGCCAATCTTCACCCATTTCAAACGCCAATCTTCACCCATAACAAGTCCCTTCAGGATGGTTAGCTTAGCACATTTGTCAAGCTTTTTGATTGGTCTAAGGTCGAGAGTTCCTTTATGGTGACACTTGCATGCATTATCAAATCTAGTCGTCGACTTTACCAATCATGCTCGTACACGTCCCTACTCAAGATAATAGTTTTAAGTATGTGCTCATGCCTAAAGCTCAAGATGAAATTTGGGTATACAGCTGCGCTCTAGACACTATTGTCCAAGTTTTCATTACCTCATTTGTCTCTCCAAACACCAACCTTCATTCATTTTTCTTGCACTTTCCTTTTGCACGACTTGAATACTAATTAGCTCCAATATCTCATCAAACGCTAAACAAAATGGGCCACAACATGCCTATTATACTCAAGGAAAGGTCAAGAGAGCAATATCTGAGCCACCTAATGGACTATAGGTCAAAAGTTCGAATTCTCCGATAGTTTCACCTACATAAATTATACTTATTCCACCGAAGTTCGTTTCTTTTTTTCATTTACGTGTAATATTCTGATAATAAATGTTTGTCCAAAAAACTAACTAATGGTTGGAACATAATTATGAAAACAAATCAAAAAACTAATGAGCCTCTCAGCAATAAAAGGAAATACTTTCCTGCAATTTCATTTGTGCAGAAAGATGCCATTTGGCAATCCAAGTCATCAATGAACGAGTCCAATCCACGTGAACTCCGAGAAGGGAAATGGAAGCAAAGCTCTATACAATTTCCTGTTTCATCAACAAGTTGAACCGTAATAATTTGCATCTGAATGAATGTGAAAGTACAGAAGTGAAAGTAAAACCTGAGGAGCTTCACGTGTATTGCTCAGGAGAAACTGCCAAACCAAATCAGCGACACGGTCAGTCTGTCACAAAATGGCCTCTACACGCTTCGCTTGCTTCACCCAAAATTATGTTCAAATCTATATAGAGATTAGCCCTACTACACTACCCTGAGCTTTTAACGACATATCCAATGGCAGTATTCATGCTTGGGAACTGGTTTTTGGTTACAGAAGATCTCATCCATGAAGGTGTGGCTTAGTTGTCCCGCCAAGCTTGGTGGGTCGTCGATCAAAGCGTCGATAAAAGCACTAACAACTCTTCGGTCTTTCACTGATGCTTTCAAGCTGAACCAAGTTAGGAACTTGACTCGAAAATCTACGTCAATGTGGCCTTCATGCTCTAGCCATTTCACCATTCTAACAGAATAATCATAGTCGGACTCTTCAGTTCGCCTTGTGCAGTTAAAACCGAGCATGATGCGCGTTTCGGTTAATTTGCAAGGTGTTGAAGGACAAACTGATATCGATTTCATCGAAGTGATTGAGTTCTTTAGAGAGGGATATTTGTAAAGCCTCCTCTTGTCAAGTCCATCCAATGAGTGAAGATTAATCAGGTTGTTTTTTGAATCCTCCTGAGAATGAAGTAGATTAGTGTTCTTAATTCCTCCATTTCTATGCTTCTCCAAAGCTGGACGCGACGTCGATAATTTCGGCGTGACCCATTTCGCTTCCCAGACACCAAAAACTTGTGTGCTACTAAATAAAGAGACCTTGCAGTGGTACTCGGTTGAAGGGGAAAGATCAGTGATCTTAAAGTTTTTTTCTGGCTTCAATGCAATGAAAGATGGCTGGTCTGGATAATCCTCCATGTTAGCTTTACGATACCAAAGCCTGCAGCCTAAGAAGTCTCTTAACATATGATCATCATATCGGAGCACGACCATCACCGAGGTAGGTGAAGAATCTTCAAATAGGATCTCGCAGTCTGTCAAAAACACTTCACCTTAATGAAATTACTCACATTAATCAAGTACCAAGTATGTCCAAGTAATCGTGCAAATTAACATTGAAATTAAGCATCACATCCTAATCAAATTTGACTTCAATCAATTTTAAAGAACAAAGAACATCAATTCACACTTCAAATTTCTGAAAAAGGTGATGTACTTACCCAATGATTCTCTCTTTTGCATACCATCCACGCAAGGGACACAACACATGGAATCAAAGGCCTCCACAGCAGAAGCACACAGCTTCTGGACCTCCGCACCACAGGATAGCCGGTTGACAATGCCTCTTGCCATCCTCAAGCAAACCTCATCTAAGGGTCCCACTTCATTTGTCATCATATTCATGGCCAATTCCACTGTCTTGTGCACTTCTTTGTATAGATTTGTCCCTACAAGAATCTTGTGACACAAGGATAGTCTTAGACATAATGCATCCACTCTTCTGGCCTCCTTTGCATTTACCAGTTGTCTTCTCCAACTTCTGAAATCAGCAACTTTCTAATCAGTTGATAAACTAACCCAAATGTAGATATAATTAGCTCACAAAGTGGCTAGCGAATCGACAAGAATAATTCGGTTTCTTTATATATCAGATTCAGTATATATAGAGCCTGCATGTTGGATTTCTATTGTATTGATTTGGTTGTCCTTTATGTCATGTTCGGAGGATGCATCCAAGTCAATCAATAATTCAGTTACAAAAGGCTAACTTAGGAGAAAAAGAGAGCAAACTATGACATACCCCATCAATCCATTGATCTTTCCACAAGAGACGCAGTAGAAACTTCCATCTAATTTTTCACAGAGACCATTCTTCACAATTCCAGTCCTTTCATGCTTCAGGGCACACTCCAAATGACATGACATTCCACAAGAATCGTTCTCATTAGAAGGGTCAGAGCCACAGGTCAGCCAAAGACTTGGATCCTTGTTATCATCGTAACAATGGCAAATGCAACATGAACATCTCTTGCAAAAAGCAAACTCTGGATTTAGAGGTGCTTTGCAAGCCACATTCCGACAAAGTTTGACTTCAACACTTTCCTCATCAATCTCCATGGAAGTATTATTCGAATCCAAGAGTTGAACAGATGTTCGGTTCGTGTTTCGAGGCCTCTTGTGGCCAGTTTGAGCTTTGTCTAGTAAAGATGCATGAGTATTACTTCTGTCGGATTTCTGAGAGACCAGCTTCAAAAGGTACTCGATCATTTGAGATTTTGAATATCCAGTGTAGTTCATTTCTTTCCCCATTTCAGCACAGATGATCTCCAGTAAATCACTTCGAGTAAGAGACCTAAGGATTTCAGGTGCGGCTTTGGACTTCCGGGCAATCTCATGGATTATTTCCTTTTTCTTTTCCATACTAATCTTGCTGCCGCATTTTCCAGAGTCAAGACTATAACCTGAAACAAAAGCATGGCTCATGCGTTCACTGAGAATATACATTCGACCAAGCACACAGCAGCAGAAGTGAAGAACAAAATCAGGCAAACAAAAATAAAAAATTACATCCACCAAAATAACCGTGCAATGCAATCGCCTACGATAAAGATGATCCAAAAGAAGAAACTCCACAACAAAAACAATGTCGATAAACAGCCGCATTGAACATGGAGGTACTGTTTGGGAGGAAGCAAAAAAAAAAAAAAAAAAAAAAAAAGAAAGAGAACCAAAACAAAAATCCAAAAGCCAGACAGCGTGAATGACATCGTCCAAGAACGTGCAAAGACATTGATACAGCAGAGCGCTTAAATGCAAAGACGAACATCCATCAACCTCCTTATGAAGAAAAAAACCAAAAAACAAAACTGTAAACTGAGAACTTACCCGCAAACGCTGGATCTAAACCGGAAAACCTCTCCTCTGGTTCGCTCATTGTACAGAATATTACGAAGAAACACAAAATTAAAAAAGGAAACACAAAAATTGCGTATAGTTTGCACGATTAACAGGTCTCCAATGGCGAAGAACACAAAATGAATACAAGATAAAGTTCTTCTAAGCACAACGAACGGAGACGGAGAATTACAGAGAGAGAGAGATAGTGGAAAACTGAAAGCGAGAGAGAGAGAGAGGGTGAAAAAGGAAATGAGAGAGAATCATGGTGGAAAATAAAACAAAATAAAATAAATAAATGAGTGAAGTTTATGAACTAACAAATATGAATTGCCATTAATGTAACATGGAAATGCCCAAAATAACCCTTTTTCTAATATCTTCCTAATTCACTGTTAGCCGATATTATCTTGTTTGGACTTTTCCTCACGAGATTCTCCTAAACGTTTTCAAAACGCACTACTAGTGAGAAGTTTCTACTCCCTTACAAATAATGCTCGTTTTCTCTTCAACCCATGTGGGTTCTCACACTCCCGGTGGTTAACGCTCTCGACTCTTCGATGCAAGCCTTCACCTTTCAACACGGCATCTCCGATATCAAGAAAGGAGCAAAGCTGCTTTATCGACTGAAAGAAGAAAAGATCTGAAGTTGCTTTATCGAGGGGAAGAAACAAACCTCTATTTTTTTAAAAAATAATTTATTAATTTTTATAAAAGGGTAAAAATGACAATTCATCTTTCCATATAAATTAATTTATATAGAAATATGAATGACATTCCATAAAACTTCAATACCTTAGGGAATAAAAGGAGAATGAAAAAATTAAAATTAATTTTGGAGCGTGAGAAGCACGCGCTAGATGGTACGATTTGACGTGGTCGAGAATTTCGGCTTCGGTTTCCTTTTTGTTTTATTTATTTATTTTGTTTCAGGCGGGGAACAATCTGAATCTGATCACAAAGCCTTTTGGCTGGGCCGCGAAGGAGACGAACTTTTTTTCTCAGGGAGTGAATGCTATGGTGCGGTGTTCCACATGGTTGGTTTCGTGTGGGCCAGCGAATCAACGCGCTACATTTAAGATCGGACAGTCGAAATGCGTGGTTGGGAGTGGGCCCCACTTGTAGGTAACAAATTGCAACTTTCCATGCAAATATATTCAGGGTCCATATATGGGCATTTAGGTCGTTTCTTAGGTGGATGCAGTTACCCAGCAGCCATTCAATGGCTCCTATATGACTTTTTATTTATTATTTATTTAATTTTTTAAAAATATTTCCAAGTCATTAAACGTGTAGATTTTTTTTAATATATATATTTTTTAATTAATTGTGTTCTTATTTATAAAAAAAAAAAAATTGGATTTAGCTCGGACTTTTGAGGTTGACATTCAACCTTTCGGTCTGATTTTCACGAGGCTTGGCTTGAATCCATGTTAGGCGTTGACTCTAAGGTGATGGTGTATTGTCTCTATGTTGGTAATTATGATATCCCATATTAGTTTGATACGGGAACAAAATATTAATTTAAAAAGGTGTGGGAACCTCTCCTAGTGAACGTGTTTTAAAATATTGGGGGAAGCCTAGAAGGAGAAGTCCAAAGAAACAATATCTGCTAGCGATGAGCTTGGATTGTTATAAATAGTATTAGAGCCGGACACGAGGCGGTGTGCTAGCATGAACTGTGAGATCCCACATCAATTGGGAACATTTTTTTATAAGGGTGTTGAAACCTCTCTCCCAGCAGACGCATTTTAAAACTCTCGAGGAGAAGTTCGAAAGGGAAAACCCAAAAGAAAATAATATCGGCTAGCAATAAGCTTTGACTGTTATAAATGGTATTAGAGCTAGACACGAGGTGGTGTGCTAACGTGAATTGTGAGATCTCACATCAGTTGGGGACATTCTTTATAAGGATGTTGAAACCTCTCCCTAGTATACGCATTTTAAGAATCTTGAGGGGAAGCTCGGAAGGGAAAACCCAAAATAAGACAATATCTACTAGTGATGTGCTTTAACTACTACAAATAGCCAAACATGAGGCAGTGCGCCAGCAAGGATGCTCGCCCCTGAAGAAGGATGGATTGTGAGATCCCATATCGATTGGGGAGGAAAACGAAACATTCTTTACATGAGTGTGAAAACCTCTCCCCAGTAGCTTTCAGGGAAAGCTCCGAAGGGAAAGTTTAAAGAGGACAATATCTACTAGCGGCGGGATTGAACGGATGTCTCGATACTACATCTCAACTACATGCCAAACACAATGTTTTCAATCAATTAAAAAAAAAAATATATATTTTGTTATTTTAATTAATATTTAATCATGTTTATTTTGAAAAAAAAAAAAAAAAGACAAAAAGAAAAAGGCGGGTATTATATATATATATATATATATATAATTTAACCCTAATAAATTATAAGGTCGCTGATTTTCAACCCACCAATATTCGGGGCATATTTCGTAAATTCCGCCACCATTTAGGATCTCTTTATGTTCTTCACAGTTCACTGTCCTTTCGCCCTTCTCGCTTTTCTGTGGAGTCCCCAAACGCAACCAACGCTCTACACTGTAACTACACACTTCGCGCGACATTTCCACATTCGATCCTCTCTTCTTCCTTCTTCTCTTCTGGTCGGCCTCGATTCCTCTGTGTTCTATCAATTCTCTTTCAGACCGTTCCTTTTTTTTTTTCTCAATTTCTGCAATGTGCTTCAAACACCCTTGATTTTGTTTCTGCCAGAGTTAATGTACGGACGTCCTCAACCCTTGACCGTAGGCGACCAGATCGCCTCCGTCCCTGACTGTGGCGACGGCGGCGAGCCTTTGGATAATCGCCTTGTTCGATATGGAGCTCACGCTCTTGAAGACGGCGCTGGAGTAGGCGGTATGATTGAGGATCTTAACCCTGATGCCGTTTATGCTTCCGCCGGTGATGGTTCAGACATGGCTATTCAACGCAGCGATGGTTCAAGCCAGCTCACACTTTCATTCCGTGGTCAAGTGTATCTTTTCGATGCGGTTTCTCCTGAGAAGGTACCGTGTTAATGAGATTTAGGGTTTTTGTTATCGACATTTTTCTTCTGGATATTCTGAAGTTTTTGTAATGGTGTCGATATTTCTTGAACTTGGAGTACATCGAGTTCGATACTTTTTTATTCCGTTTTTTCTTCAACTTCTATGGCGGCTACAAGGGGTGGGAGAATCGAGCCGGAGGTTGGTTGGTTAATTTTAACATTTTAACATGTCGTATCCTTTGTAGGTTCAAGCAGTGTTATTATTGTTGGGTGGTAGCGAACTATCTTCTGGTCAGCAAAGCGTGGATTTGGTAACTCAGAGTCAGAGGGTACTGCTGGAAACTTGCATCCCATTCCTTTAGGAGAAATTTTGTTTTTCGTTTTGATTTTGTTTCCTTTCACATTTTCTAGAATGCTGTGGACTTCCCCGGACGTAGTAGTCAACCGCAGAGGGCAGCCTCGTTAAGTCGGTTTAGGCAGAAAAGGAAGGAGCGATGTTTTGACAAAAAAGTCCGATATGGTGTTCGTCAGGAGGTTGCTTTCAGGTTTGGCGATGAACATGTTAAGTTACTGGCTGTATTTTGTTTTCCCCGTTGCATCTTCTTTGATTTCGATTTTCTATGTGTCTCTTGGGGAGGAGAACGAAGCATTCTTTATAAGGGTGTGGAAATCTCTCCCTAGCATGCGCAATTTAAAAACCTTGAGGGGAAGCTAGAAAAATTCTGCTAGCAGTGAGTTTGGGCCGATACAAATGGTATCAAAGCCAAACACCGGATGATGTGCCAGCAAGGAGGCTGAGCTTTGAAGGTGGGTGGACACGAGGCGGTGTGCCAGCAAGGATGCTGGCCCCAAAGGGGGGTGGATTGTGAGATCCCACATCGGTTGGGGAGGAGAACGAAGCATTCTTTATAACGATGTGGAAACCTATCCCTAGACGCGTTTTAAAAACCTTGAGGGGAAGCCCGAAAAGGAAAGCCTAAAGAGGACAATATCTGTTAGCTGTGGGCTTAGACCGTTAGATAACCCTTCTGTTTATTTTACAGCAACTTCATGCACTAGAAGTTTTTTAGTTCGTGCATGTTGTGTGTTCTCTAAGCTTTTGCTTTCCAAAGAACTTTGGGTTTTTGATCTCTTACTTAAGTTGTCCAAACAATTGCAGGATGCAACGCAACAAAGGACAGTTTACTTCTTCCAAGAAGCCTGATGGTTCGTACAGCCATGGTAGTGTTTCAGAGCAAGGTCAAGAAGAAAGTCCACTAGAAACTTTGTGAGTTTTCATGGTCTTATAAATTATAGCAATCTGAAACAATTGTTTCAGCACTAAGATGTTTTCTCTAGAATTCAACATTATAGCAATTGTATTTTCATCCTTGCAATTTTGTGCTTTCTCTAGATGCACAAATTGTGGCACAAGTTCAATGGCTACCCCAATGATGCGGCGAGGACCATCTGGTCCTAGATCACTTTGCAATGCCTGTGGACTTTTTTGGGCAAACAGGGTTAGTATGCTCCTGAAAATTTGAATATTTTGCACTAGTAATTATATTTTAAGGTAAGCTTTATTTTCCCTAGATTGTCTGGCTCATGGATATGCCAGACCTTTGCAAGGGACTTATTGGCTTTTATGATGTAAGATGTATTTCATACTTGTATGAAATTTTTAGTTACTGATATCTTGTTTGCTTGGATGTTTTGAGTTAAGATTTACAATTTTCATGGATCTCTGTATGGGGCACAATGATTCTAGCTGCACTTGGAACGAGTGGGAAAAAAAAGTGATGATACACACAGTGTCTAGGTTAGTTTGGGTCTTTTTAGTCAGTCATTGGGTTTTAATAATAACTGTTGACGTGATTAACAATTTTTATGGTAAACCACTCTCACCAGCATGTGCATTTTCTTTCGTTAGTCTAACTCGATCTTTCTGTGTCTCTACTACCTAGCTGACCACCTCATGTATCTCTTCCTTTGTCCTTTGTTATTTTCTTTTGCTGCTTCTTGATGCAGTGTAATCAGGAGTAGTTTGGTAATTTTCATCTACAAGTAGAGACCACGTCATCAATACGGATTTAGTTTCATTAATAGGGATTTAGTTGAGATTTCTTTCAGATACTTCTCCTTTGATTCTTGGTTTTGGTTGCATCACCTCCCTTGATCGTTTAGATTTTCTTGTTCACTAATTGTATTTCGCTCTCTATCCTTGTTTTTCCCTTTTTTTCCGTCTTTGTTGCTTCATTTACAGTTCATCTTGTCCGTGCATTTTCTTTAGACGTTCCTCTTAAACTTGGTTAAGTTCTTGAAATTCGTTTCTTACCTGGTCCTACCATTCCCTTGATATCCCGAATCTTGTGGAAGGGATGCCCAACTCCACTTCATCAAGTGACTTTCATCCTCCAATCCTGCATTTTCCCAATGCTTTTATTTATTTTTTTTTTTATTTCCTTGCAACTTTTTACATTCTTTGTGAACAAGTGTAAATTGTGGTTGGATGGTTACACAATTTTTTTTACTGAGGTTTATTGTCCCATCCAGGCATCTTCTCAACTATGCACAAGAAATTTGTTCGTTTCCTCTTTAAAACTTTAAATGGACAGACTGGAGGCATATTGTAATACATTAGTATGTTTCTTACGACTGTACAACTTTCTCTTCTTCTGGCGCACATTGTTCTGGAGACAAGTTAGATGTATATACTGTGTTCACCAACACCGAATCCATCACCCATCACCCATCAATCACCTAATCCGTCAACCATCAACCACCAAGGTAAAGACATGGGGGGAGTTTTGATTGAGGCTTTGGGAAGGTCTGTTTAATTGAGCCCGGGAAACCAACATCTTGCCTGTTGGTCTTCCCATTCGCAAATATAAAGAAATTGTTGAGATATACAGCTATAAGTCCAATCCAAGTTTCTTCCCTTGGCCCTTACACATTATTTCGTGTAGTGCCAACCTACTTTCTCATAGGTTATTATAGGCGCCCAAAATTTGGTGTCTTTGATAAAGCACAATTACCTGTTGTTGATCATGGAAGGAAGCCATTTCTTTTATATTTCGTCACCAACCTTTCGTCAATCAACCCTTCATTTGTCCTACTCACAAACCTTTTTTTAGGATTAAACAAATATGTGTTTTATGGGTGCATCTTTCAACGATTTCCTTCTCAAAAAAATCTAACCCCTCGAGCACTTCTATCTTATGGTACTTCAGTCTTTTTTAAGAACTATGGAGTGAACCCCAATTTCAGGCTATTTATCCATTTCTCTGTTCAAAGGGCCTCTCTAGCCAAAATTTCCAGCATTTACTCCAATGGTTTCCGCGGCAAGTTTGAGCATTGGATCCATGGTGACCAACTATCTATAGGATTTAATCTCCTACCAGTTATCTTGACAACCAAATATAACAGGGTCAAGTAGTTGTATTGTGAGAAAGTCTAGGCATGTGCATGTTGTCCTAGATACTCGTATATAAACAATAATAATAATGGTGTCCCTCCTTCAGTCAGAACTGTCAGCATTTCTGATTTTATACTGGATTATTAAGAGTTAGAACCTATTCAAACCGAGTATATTTGGTTTGACACTGCAGTGGTTTCTGAACAACTGTTGCTGATTGATCTGGGTACACACAACTTTTGGGTATGAAAAGTGCAGTGGTTTCTTAACTACTACTGCTCTTGTGCATGTAATATCGTAAGCAGACCTGCGTATTTACTGTGTGTGACAACATGCTTACCTATGAATACATTTTATGATTATTGGTATTGCCTCATGGCCTTACCAAAATACATTAATACATACGTGTATGAATTTATATACTTATCTTGAGGACATATCCTTATCAACATGAATATGTATGTCGTGTCAAATTGCTACTTCAATGGTGCAGGCGGTGATTGAAGATTGTTTTAATATCTGATTCTGGTTCCCTTTCACAGTTTGAGTTAAGCATCGCTAAGAATTCATTGTTCTCTTGAACGTTGCAGGGCACTTTAAGGGATCTCTCGAAGAGAAGTCAGGACCATCGGGTGACTCCAGCCGGGCAGGTATAGGCCTGTCGTAGAGTTGTTTCTTCTTGTCTTTGTTTTAGTTTCTTGAGAACTCACTCTGTGTGTGAGATCGATCCCACATTGGTTGGAGGGGGAAACAAAACATTCCTTATAAGGGTGTAGAAACTTCTCCCTAGTAGACGCCTTTTAAAATCTTGAGGCTGATGGCGATACGTAATTGGCCAAAGCGGACAATATCTGCTAGCGGTGGGTTGGGCTGTTACAAATAGTACAGAGCCAGACACCAGACGTTGTGCCAGTGAGGGCACTGGACCTCCAAGGGGGGGGGGGGGGGGGTNCATTGGTTAGAAAGGGGAACAAAACATTCGTTATAAGGGTGTGAAAACCTCTCACTAGCAGATGCGTTATAAAACCGTGAGGCTGACGGGAATACGTAACGAGCCTGTTACACTCTTGGTTTGTATACGTATTACTCCATATTCCAATTCAACTAATTTCCTTGATTTTAGTTTGAAAGTGATGCTGCTGCTGCTGCTGCTGCTCCTCCTGTCAAAGACTTGGACTGCAGACAGGGTACCCATGCACACAGCGATCTCGTTTCTTTCTCAAATGGTGATAACTCCGCTTTGATGGCTGAGCATTAGAATTACGTTTGGTTACAGAAAAAAAGGCGATGATGATGCCTGTTTCTGGCTTTTCATTCATTCCGGCCCTCGTTTTGGTAATTTACAGAAAACCAGGGCTGTAGAATGTACAGATATAGCAATGCTTTCTATTGAAATACGAGAAACAGATGGTCTCCTCATTATGTCACCTTGATACCTACACTTATGAACTACTACCAATTGCTCTTCCTTTTCTTTTTACAATCTTTTTTCAATTATGTTTCCTTTAGACTACTAATTTATTATTTACACAATTAATTTGTTTTAGGCTTCAATTTAAAATGTCATATATAGTTATAAATCTTTGCTAATAAAAATATATTTGACCCGGGTTTAGGTTTCACTATCTCTTTTCTTGAACTCGGTAAATAGGTGTGTGTTTGTTTGGTTCTTTTTCCTTCACCTCGGTCCCGCAGCTTCTTCCCTCTCCTTGTCCCATTGATTGATTGAGGGACAGGGACAAAGGTTAGTTGGCACCTCACCGTTAGCGTTTTGATCCACTTACTAGCAAAGACAGCAGTCTTGAGCCCAGTTCGAGAATGAATCATTTCCTGGACATAGTGAAAGTTGCTCAAATCTTTTTGGTCTAAAAGTGTCTTATCTAAACAAGACAATTAGACTCATTGAAGCTCGGGAACTTCCCTAGTCTTACTATGATAAGACCAATCTCATCTATGCTATATTTTACTCGTCTATTGAGCTATGCTACTATGCATCCTATGTAACTTGGTCTTACATCGACCATAATATGAACATTAGGTGATTCTTTAGTCTCGATCAGTCAACTTGTCAAAAACTTAGACTCATATAGGTTTTGTTCCGTATCATCCTCAATAGTACTTACTATTTTCCTTAAACCAATAAGTCAAAACATGCCGAGTTAGTCAACTTTAGTTTTTTTTTCCCTAAAATCTTATGGGTCACGGAAATTTGATGTAAATATTAATACTATAGTATTAGCCATAATATATATGAGAAATAGGGAGCTAAGATTTAAGAATTTAGAATATTAATAATATTACGAATTTCTCTTGAAAGTGAAATGGCAAAATCGAGTCAACGAGAACCAAACATAGTAAGGTCGTTATTTATCAAAAAGTGGGCCCCACTTGTATATCCTAAATAATTTCAGACATTATCCCACGACTTTAGTGGCTGCTACCAGCCGTTGGATTTGATGATGATAAAAGTACAGTCCTTCACCCGCTGAACCATCTAAACCGTTAACGCATGTGGGTCCCGTTTTACATCAGATTTTTTATTCAAATAAACGGCTGAAGATGAGGGCGCGAAGAACGTCGTATACATTGCGTCGCAGAGTATAATACCCTAGTATTTATGTTATAAACTCGAAAAATCTCCGTCGCCGTCATTAATTTTTGTTATGATTATTTTTTTAAAAAGAAAATAAAGGCTGAAAATTAAAAAAAAAAAGAAATTACCCATTTGAGTCTCTCCAAGGAAATACAAGGGCACATCCTGCAATTCCTTTAACCATTTCTGGTAGTTCTTTATTTTTTGTTTGAATTTTTCTATCTTCTTGGATTCTGAAGCTTATTCGAGCTCGAATTTTCGATTGATTCTGGGTTTTCGAAATTTCGTAGAATTGTTCATCTTTGCCTCATGAAGCTGGTTGATGGTTAGGGCTTCATTTCTGGTGCAGTTAGGGCTTTCGACAAATTCATGGCGGCTGCTAATCCTCAGCCTTTGCAAGCGCGTCCTTTCCAGGAACATGTCCAAGTTCCTACAATGATGGGGGACGACGACGGTGAATATGAAGATGGTGGTGGTGGTGGTGGCGGCGGCGGCGGCGGCGGTGACGTTATGGATGATGTCGAAGAGGCTCATATGACTTCTGTGAGCGTCGCGAACCTTGGAGGTTTGGTTATGGCGTCTAGAACTAGTGAACTTACGCTTTCTTTCGAGGGCGAGGTTTATGTGTTCCCTGCAGTTACTCCCGAAAAGGTATTCGTCTGTTATCAAAATAAGCATATGCTCCTATTCTCGTAGTTATGTTTAGTTTGAACTAGCTGGAGTTGCTGAGACTTTCATGAACCTAAATGGGTGTCTTTTTGCTACTCTGAGTGCCTGAATTTCTTCAAAACAGGCTATGGTAGCCAAGAACAGAGCTTAGGACGTAATCATCTGGAGTTGGAATGGAATGGAGTTTTTATTGTTTTGAAAGAAAAATGATAGTGAGAGAGAGAGAGAGAGAGAGAGATAGTTTGGGTAGACATCCATTACTACTTTTGTTCAAATTTTCTGACTGATAGAATATTCGTACTTAATTCAAAGGGTATATCGTACAATCAATCGCAGATATCAGAATTATGTTTATCTGTCCTTTCCTGGTCATGTCAAGTTTTTTCTATCATTGGGTTACAATGCGATGAAGTAGAAGCTAAAAGCAGTAACCACGTTGGCAAGAAGTTAGTTCTGTAAAAAAAAAGAAAAAAAAAAAAGCAAAGAAGAATGGCAATGAAAGCAGCTTTTGAAGGAACAGTTAGAACATACAATGGAAATGAAGGCGGAAACTTTTTCTTGTTTTGTCCAGCGATAATATGGAGCATGTGGTAAAATGATGGTGAATTGGCATCTTGTTGTTCGCTAGAAATTTTTGAAGTATAATTTTTTTAACTGTATGGGGATAATAATCCGTTATAGTTTTGAAATGTGTTAACTTTGGATGAGTTACCGGGTTTTGATGTCACAGGTACAAGCCGTGCTCTTACTTCTTGGAGGGCGTGACGTACCAACCAGCGTACCCACAATGGAAGTACCATATGATCATATGAACAGGGTAATGCTAATCATGGAAATTTTACTTCATATTATGTGGTTATATTCATATATTAGATCTTGCCTACCATCTTCAGGGTATGGTTGACACCCCAAAGCGCTCCAACTTATCACGGAGAATAGCCTCCCTGGTTAGATTTCGTGAAAAACGGAAAGAGAGATGTTTTGACAAGAAAATTAGGTACACCGTACGGAAAGAGGTTGCACAGAGGTAAGATGACTTGGGCTACTATGGCATGGAATCAAAATCTTAGTGAGAAATTTGTACTTTGCTCATGAGCATTTGTAGTTGTTCCCATCCTCTTTTTCTCTCATCGTTCGGTACAAGATGCTTATGGGATATAGTTTACAAAATTCTAGGTCTCAACTGAGGGATATAGCGTGTTAGATAATACACCATCTATATTTATTCTGGTGAATTTTTGCATCCAATATTTGTGATCCAGATTGGGGTGTGAACACATCCCCTATTTGGTCGTATTGAAATGTCTATCTTGGACTTTGTTCTGCTGCTGTTAGAATAGAATCTCTCATTGGACCGAACTTATTAATTATAATGTAACTTTCCTATACAGAAATTTATGTACGCTAATTAAAAACTAGAGTATGCGTGACAACCTTTTTTCTTTTCGAGAAACTAATATTACTCCGATCTTTTGGGAAATAAAAGAAAATCTCACCTCTTGGTGAAACAGTTTTAATAGCCATGCACATTTAACTATTATTATTATTATTTTTTATCGTTGTTCTAGGATGCACCGTAAGAATGGCCAGTTTGCATCCTTAAAAGAAAGTTCAGGTGCTTCAAGTTGGGAGTCAGCACATAGTTGCCTCCAAGATGGTACTCGTTCAGAAACTGTGTGAGTTCATGTTTTAGTCTGTTATCACTGAGTATGAAATTGTTTTTCAACGATATATTGTTTGGATGTATGTATATATATATATATACCTTCATTAATTTTTCTTGTTTCTAAAATATTTTTCAGTTTGCGGAAATGTCAACATTGTGGTGTTAGTGAGAACAATACACCTGCAATGCGTCGTGGCCCTGCTGGACCAAGAACTTTATGCAATGCATGTGGTTTGATGTGGGCAAACAAGGTTTATATTACACATTTCTAACTTAGATGTCCACTTACATCTGTGAATATATTTTCCTTTCTTTTCCTTTTATTATTATTTTTTTAAAGGAGCATTTATGCTAACAGAACAAAAATAGAGAAAACCGTGTGCCAAGAAATTTACAAATGTTTTTTTAACTAGTGCAGTAGAGATATTGCTGTAATAACCGAGAGGCTTCTATTGTTTTCACCAAGAATCAATGGCAAAAAAATAGACTCTTCAAAAGAATTCAAAAGGTTGCCCAACAAGAGATCCCACGAGAATTCCTTGATCTTCTCATATATCTTCCTTCCCAAATCACCTCACAGAGATGAAAATCAATGATAACATCACTCTTCTGTGAGATCTAGGAAAATATTTTTGGTTAAAGATCTGTTTCCATGCCCATATCTGTTTATCTTCCGAGGGTCAAGGAGATTTCCAGCTAGCATAGAAGGGGAAAGCTGTGCTTGGAGTGCATCTGTTATGCAGATTCTTCATGATTTAGGTTGCTAGTTGGGTCCCGATCTGATTTATAGTGGGGTATTACTGTTAAGAAACACTCTAAAGTCTTGGAAAGGGCCGTAGGGCCACTAAGAAAGGGGGAATTGCCCTAACTTTGACATTAGATCCATTTTCGACACCAAAGGAAACATGATCAGCATTAAAATTTTAAAGCTTAAGTTTTTTACTTTGCTCCGTTGAACAAAATGAAAAACCCCTTCTTGAAGAGCAGCCTCTCGAAAGAAGTGGCTCGTTGTTATTTCCAAACAATATTCCTGTCTGAAGACTGAAGAGAAGGTAGTTTTATAAAAATCATGAAGGTGGCAGGGTTATATCCAAGAACACTTTATGGATTTAAAATCTTTATATATTCTATTTCTTCATTTATTGGCTTCTATCTTCTGCAACATTTTCTTTAGCATTATTCATTTTTTTTTACCGGCTTATTTGTTGTACAGGGCACGTTGAGAGATCTCAGCAAGGGAGGGAGAAATGTGTCTGTGGATCACACGGAACCTGTATGTGATATAAAAGAAATCACTGTTTTTTATTACTTTTTGAAAATTACTTTTTTAGTTTTCAAAACTTAGCTTGGTTTTTGAAAACATATGTATAAAGTAGATAACAAAACAAAGAAACCTATTGGTGGTAGTAGTATTTATGAGCTTAATTTTCAATACCAAAACCCAAATCAAAAGGGTTATGAAATGGGGTTTTGGTGATTGAAATCTTACATTTTATCACTAGTTTGTATTTGATTCATAGAAAGCTTGTATGCTGTTATTCCATTGATTTAGTTTGTCTTCAATTGATTTGCAGGAAACCCCAATGGATGTCAAACCTACAATCATGGAGGGAGAATTTTCGGGCATCCCGGATGAACATGTACTACTCTATTTTTCTCTCATTACAAATACTCCTTCCATTTGGCTAGCTTGTGTTATCTGCAAGCCAATGCACATACAATATGCATGCAGGGAACTCCCGAGGATCCTGGTAAAACTATGACTGAGGGCTCGAGTAATCCTTCCGTTAACCTAGATGAGGAGGAAGTATGCCCATATCTCAATCGATTTTAAGCCTCCGACTTTTATGACTTTTTTTTTTACCTGCATTTGAAAGTTTCTGTTGGATCTTTATCTACCCCTGTTTTCTCTTGCCTTGGAGTAGTTAACTCTGCCCATTCACCCTAAATTATCAAACTCCCATTATGAAAATCAGCATGTCCACCCAGTTACTCGTGTTGACACTGTACTCTTTATCGATAAAGGTGCTTGTCAGATGTATTTCTCTTCACATGAAAAAGCGTATCTTTGATTTGTAGTTAGTTATATTATTCACCCTATTGTGTACTTTCATAAGCCATTTTTCGTTCCGTTTGCTCTTGAATTGAACACTCGATCAATAAAAGCAAGGATGCTTGATTGATGGAGAAACTTGTTAACCTGCTGATGTTCTATGCACCATTCTGCGCATTTGCTGTTTTTGAAGCTTGGCAGTATCAGTGGTTACCCTCAGAATTTTGTTTTTGTAATGTTTTTGAAGACTTCGGATATGAAAACAAAATAAAACCTCGAGCACTTAGCTTCATACTTGACGAGAAAAGTGTGCAACTCCGAAGTAACTTGATGTTCCTTGTGGTGCAGGACATAAATGAAACCACTGGTGGCCAAACAAATTCGTTGCCCATGCAAATTGTCAATGATTCAACAAATGATGATGAGCAGGTATTGCTTATTTTTATTTTAAAGGATAAATACAATGAATTATCTTTCATTTTAATTCCTTGCAAGTCTAGCGCTTTGGATGTCTCATCCAGGTTGCTTTGATATCTGGAATTGAACATATTTTGTCATGCTGTATACGTTCTCTACATCACATTAAACCATTCATCATACGTTAAGAAAACAACATATGGGTTATGTCAAAATAATAGCCTGAAAAGAAGTTTAATATGACCTATATAGCCCATAAAAGAAAGGAATTCAAACTATTGCAGAAACTAATGCTTTAAACAATTTCATGTGTAGGAACATGGTTTCAATATGCCCAACAAACTCAAAATCTTTTAGAATTCTAAACCAAAGGAACTAAGCATTTATATCAATAGTTGATTAATTGGATCACCACATCTATAATAATCCATAAAGATGGAGCGAGAGCTACTGCACAAGATTAACATTTTTTGTTCTGATGCAAAGTAATCCTTGTCCTAATAGTCTGATACTAAACCTATCTTAAACACCATTGTTGCCCCACTTGCCTTTCATTTCATAGGACAACGTTACTTGAGGCCTTTAACAGAGGTAAAGTAATCAAATAAATATGCTCCAAGGCGCTCAGCTGACCTTTATGTTTAGATGCTAAAATTCTTGCAAGCCAGGAATTGAAACTTAGTTATAAGTTGTTGGTACTATTATTTGTTGTGCTCCAATGATTCCTCAAGGAGATTACTTGTATGAACCATCTGATGGCCGCCAAGCCAATTGTCAACATCATCTTTTTTTAGATTTGGTGTTGATAGATTGTAAATTCAGTCAAGTGATGTGAATTTGCTGCATTTAATATTTTTTGGGTTGATATTCAATTACTTATACTAGTTTTTATCTTCAGGAACCTCTTATTGAACTTGCTAATCCTTCGGATACCGATATAGACATCCCCACTAACTTTGATTAGAAGGTAAATCGATTGCTTAGGCAATGGGTCAAGGAGATTTCAAATAATACGTTGGCTGTTAATAATTTCTTGTGCCGTCATAAATCCTAGATGTTAAAAGTTAGTATCAACAATGGAGTGGCAGTTAGGACTTGTATAATTACAAAAACGTCCATGACATAAGGTTCAAGTGTGCAGTGGTCATCTTTCGACCCCAGGAGGTTGCACGCTGCTTTCAGCTAACGTTAGATTGTCCGACGATGTTGATATTTCTGCCAGAAACTGTTTGTGTTCACTGTACAAGTCGAGTTGTTAGAGGATACACTTGAGTTCTTCCATCAGTGTATGATCTGAGTGATTCATTTGGTAGGGTGGTTACTCTTGATTCAATTTCATTGGAAGTCTTCTTCTTCCATAATTTATCGTCATAATGATGAAGGGATCAAATCCTTGTTGTGTTTGTATCTTAAGATAGACCTTTGTTTTGCTTCTAGTTGACAATGTTATTATATACAACGACTTATTAAGCAATTGGTAATAGAATAAACTTGCACATTACTAGCCTTGTTGAAATAGTGTTCTTCCGACTTTTATATTGTGATAGCGAAAAAGCTTTCAACGCTGCCCAATGCCCTTTGCTTTTCCAAGATGTTTTGGCATTGGTTAAAGGTGGCAGTGGATGAGATTTGATAAAAAGAGATAAAAAGAGATTTGATGCTTCTCGAGCAAATATTTGCTCGAGAAGATGAAAGTCCCACATTAGCTAATTTGGGATCATGAGTTTATAAACAAAGAATACATTTACCATTAGTATGAGGTCTTTTGGGGAAGCCAAAGGAAAGCGAAGAGAACTTCTCTAAACTTCTAAACTGATTTCATCTAATAAATATATATATATTTTTAATCTTTATCTAATAAATATATATATATTTTTAATCTTTATCTAGGAGAATTTATTTCAAAGTGGGCATTCCATTTATATAAAAAACAGAAAAAAAAAAAAAAAAAAAAATCTTATATGCATCTTTGTTTCTTCGTTTCTTGTTCTCAGTCACATTACCATTCTTTTTAAAAAGGATTTGGAGTAGACTATATTAAAAGAATATTAGTTAATTGTCACATTACCATTCTTTTTAAAAAGGATTTGGAGTAGACTATATTAAAAGAATATTAGTTAATTGTAGTGTAAATAAAGAAATCATTTTACTCTGATAATACTGATTTTTTTTCCCAAGAGAATAATAAAGTAACTGCACTTGAGAACTTAGGAAACAAACATTATTATTATTATTATTATATTATACCATAAATAATATATGAAGGGACAAAATTGGACTTCCAGTTGCTCAAAAATTTATGAGCTAACTGAAACCTATATATATGTATATATCTATAGATAAACTAGAAAAATGGGGCGGCTTTATTCTCCATAGGCCATCCTCCATTGTAGATATCTGGGCTATTATTTGTGTGCTCCATGAAAGGAGGATTCAAGCTTCTCTTTCATTTGTTGCTCCAGCTGCCATAAGCTCCTCTTTCATTTGCTCAAGCTGCAGCTGTTCCTGTTCAGTAAAATCTCCAAATGATGAGCCGCTTGAAGAATCGCTTTCATCATATGCGATGGCTTCCCTTGGGGACAACGGCAGGGACTCGTCCCTCTGTTGAGGAGATGAATCTGTGACATTGCATTTCTCAGTGTTAGAGACAGAATAAAGATACCCAGTATAATGGACAGCAGAGGATGGTAGAAAAAGAAAGAGAGTTGAGAAATGGGGGAGATACCCTTCTGTCTGGCCTGGAACTTTTTAGTGTGGCGCCTAATAAGCTTCTTTGCTTTAGTTATAGTGAGCTGCCGAGCAAAAGGCGAGAACTCAGCTTCAGTGTCACTCCAGTCACCTGGGAAATCACCATCAGCTTCTCCCCTCATTGTGCGCAACACGAATGCTTTGGCCTTGCGACGCTGATTGTTGAAAAGACCCCTGATTGATGTAACAAATCCGTCACCTGCCCCATCGGCTGGCCGCTTAAGCCAGGTTACTGGATTTTGGTCCGACTTTAGTACTAGAGCCCCTTCATTGTCGCTCAAATTGAAGTCGGTGTCAGGAACCAGCAGATTGGGGTGTTCCTTTTGAGTATGTGCTTTGTCTTTGAATTTCTTACCCTGCACGAGTGGAGGTGTTAGATTGTAAATAACTGACCTCAGTAATCTAGAATATAAACTCATAAGTTTAAAGGTGGTGATGAGAAATTCACCTGCATTCCTGTAACAGACTTCAGAACTCCCCAGATGATATGCTTTTTAACTCGAGAGAACAGCCTACGCCAAGTGCCAGTGAACTCAACACGATGAAATGTATCCATCAGCAGCTTTAGATCATTGACCACAAATCTTGATCCTTCATAGGTAACCAGCAACTCAACCTGTTTCAATAGTTCGTTGAGTGATTTGTTTCAATAACTAATTCAACGACAAATTTATAGACTGAGCTAACTAACCTGGCTAATCTTGATATTGTGGAACTCCATCAACTTTCGAGGTCTGGCTCTCTTCTCATCCTGAGGCTTAATCACCTTTTTCTCTTCGGATGAGCGACCAGCTGCTTTGGGAGCTTTGGGATCTTTCAATTTATTAGCTGATTCATCTGTTTGCTCACCAGAGCCCAATGGTCCACTTTTGGTAATGCTCTGCAAGACAAGTTCAGTAGCAACAGACTCGGCCACAGTCTCTTCCCAAGACCTATCAAAAGAAGATGTTCTTCTTAACTCGGAGCCTGAACTGCTGCCAGCATTAGACTTGGGGTTTTGTGACTTTGATGCCTGCATGAAAGTATCGGACACTTGATGAGAAAAGGCGCACGATACAAAGAAGGAATACAACTCATATACGATCAATACCAGCGATCTCAACAGAAGAAACCAATGATCATAAGATAATTAATTATTATCAGAAAAGAAAACTGGCCCCATGAGCCACAAGTGAGCTTAATAAACTCACTTGAGAGGATTCGGCGCTGGCAGATGCTTGACCACCGAGGGAGAAACCTAATTTGGAGAACATCTCTAACTCTTTTGATGTGGACACTTCACCTTTCTTTACGCGCCTTGAGCCTGCAGCCGTAGAAATTTTCCAAGCTTCCTGCAGCAAAAATTGAGCCACTCATGATCTATACTTGGGAAAACTAAAGTGGAAGGCTGCCTTTCGCCTAGGAGTTGAATCCCAAAAGAAACAAGGCCTTCAACTCACCTGCCGTCTCTGTGAATCTTGATCTTCTTCTGAAAAAAGGTACCCCCACATCACCCGATACATTGCCTCAGTCAAGTGAATTTTGAGGGGATAAATGTCTACCTGTAAGAGTAAAGAATAACAGAAAACAATCATGTACTGTGGATTAGATCACAAAATTATAATGATGAAGATAATTCTGCTTAATTGACATTTTTTGGGAAACAGAAATTACTATGATATTATTTTCAAATGTTGAAGTGGTTCATACGACAAATGCACCGGAAGAATTCATGATACAACAAACCATTCAAAGTAAAAGAGAGAAAAAAAAAGAAAAAGAGAATCAGTTGCTGCAACCCATCCACACCTCCTATGCAACCATAGTTCACTATATGATCATCCACAAAGCTAATGGAACATACAAGATAAGGTGAATGGAACAAGCTCAAAGGGTCCTTTTAGCTACTACCGCAAAACATCCAAATTGGCGATGTCATTGAATCAAACATTCTCATACTATGCATCCTATGGAGAAAACAAAAGCACTTATATTACCTGCAACATCTCAAGAAGTGAATTCCCATCCCTCGGAGCTCCCTGCTTTGCATGCACTCGAACCATGACTAATCTGCAGCCATTAAAGTAGATGCTGTAAATTTCTGAAGAACCACATGAAGCAATTAGTACCTAAATTAATTACACAAGGAAAACAAGGAACTTCATTTTGAAGGGGCATTCGAGTATCCAATATATAACAGAATTGCCAATCCCACTCTTGCATTTAGACTTTCTTGAAGTAAGTGCATCAGCCTTAAGGTCAACCAGAGAGATTCAACAACCCATGAAGGCGTGAATAATAACAATCCAATAGTGAACTTCAGAATCATCCATGCGAACAATAATCCATGTGCGGTTGAAAATAATAATCTCGAATCATCCAAAAGCAAGGATTATATGAGAACTTCAGAAGGAAATTAGCATGTTATCCAATGAAAACCAAATACTAAGGGGATAGGGATGTAGCCTAGACAGACTTGTAATACTTTCACCAAGAGGCAGGAGAAACAGATAAAAAAGAGCTGAAAAAGAACGTACTTTCCCCAGTCTGGTGGAGGATTCCATGCTGATAGAAGCGTGTCAGACTTGGCATTGGCCAAGCAATTTCGTATAACAAAATTCTTCGTAGTAAACTGAGCAATGCCAATATCTTTGTAATCACGGTCAAAATCATAAAACTGTAGTAACAGATGGTAACAAGTATTACTTACAATAATCAAGCATTACCATAATTGTAGATATATAACAAAAATATTATTGAATAGCATCCCAAAAAAGAAAAGAAAAGAAAAGGAAAAAAAAAAACCGACAAGCATTAGTATACATCAAGCCTGATCTCAAGCTAATTCACAGCAATTTTTAAATACTATTACTAGATTTTACTGTTGAGATTTCACCAATCCTGTAACCCTGGTTAATTTGTAAAAATTTGAAAAATCAAACAACCGTGATATTCTTGACATGAAGCATCTAAACCAACTAGCATAGTTGCAACTTCTTTTGGATAGGAAATATGAAAATGTATTATTAAAGAGAATCATACAGAAAGGAGGAGATGAGATATCCCAACCACACCATCCTAGTTGAAACTAACAAGAACTCTAGATAATAAGATATCAAGAGAAACTTGCTGAAAGACGAGCATTTTTAGAGTTTGGAACATTCAGAGAAGAGCATTTATAAATTCTTCTGCTTCTCTTTTTACTGTTTATATGTATGTTTGTGTATATATATGCATAGGAAATTTAGAAATGAAGGACTTTTTAGACTCTCACCATGTCATTTAGTTCAGTTTCTGCAAAAGGTTTACCATCAACAAGCATGCTCCAGACAACTTTGTCAATTTTCAAAGAAATCCGCATAGCATATGAAGGACTTTTGTTCTTCTCCTTCTCCATCAATCGTGCCTGAGCAGCTTCTTGAAGAGCTGCCCTTAACGATGCATATGCCGTTTTCCTAGATTTTTGTGCATTTACAAGCTCTCTCTTCAATCCTTGCACCTGGAAAGATGCACTTTGAGTATATATCTATCGAGTTAAACAATAAGGCATAAGAAGAGTAGGGTTATGCACTAGCAACCTATGTGTATGCAAAGAGTATCTTATAAGCAAAACGTCACTGACTAGGCTACCGTCACCACCTAAAGAATGTGCAAGGATGTAGATTGTAACTCCATAGAAATCTTGATTTAAGTTTTAATTTGAAAAAAAAAAAAAAAAAAAAAAAAAAAAAAAAAANAAAAAAAAAAAAAACAAAGGAAGAAAAGAAAGTATGTTCAAGGACGTAGGTTGTAAATCCATGGAAATAATGGAAGTTTTAATTTGTGAAAAAACAACCACAGTCAAACCAACACGCATGTTCACAAGCAGAGCTAAACTTTTTGCGGAAAAAGTTCAAAATCAAAACTAGTCTAACAACATATAAAAATTAACAAAATCATAATCCACGTTTAGAATCATAAAATGAAATAACAAGAAAAACCCAAAATGTTGCTCACCAATAAGGACTTTCCGCCTGAAACCATCCACATCTCACCATCTTTTTCTGGATTTAGGTCACTACCGTCGCAATAGAGAGACAGTTTTCTGATGTCATTCCGAAGTAACCTTTGTTCCCGTTCTTTCACTTCAAGGTTTATTTTTGCAAGTTCTACCTCTTCAACACCATCAGGGACAACCTCATCTGCTTCCTCTTCAACATCCTCACCATCTTCCGAAGGAAATGAAGGACTACTGTTTCGAGGCCTGAAATTAGGGGAATCAATCATTATACATGTACAAGCAAATTAGTCAAATAAAATTATACTGTTGCTATTATAAGAACTTTGCAGTTCATGTAACTCTTGTATAATATTAAAAAAAAAAACATAAAAACTAATAAAACAATTCAAATTATGGAAAGCCGTGGTTACCAATAATTTTAACAATAAAACAGAGATTCTTAAAAATAGAAAAAGGGTATCAACTCAGAATGCTAGATGATATATAATAATGACTTCTGATAAGAATTCAATAAAGGTAATGGCCTTAAGGCTGTAAGCGGTATTATACCTAGCTATTGTCTCTGAGTGTTGAATTAATCACATAGAAAAAAGTAAAATAAATATTGAAAAGATGATACAACAGATCAAACGTTTGTATGAAGTAACTCAAGAGGGGAAGTTGAGATGTAATTCCAGCTAAATACAGCAGCATATCATCATAATATTGTGATTCCAGAAAAAACTGATAGCATAGACATAAATTCATCACATACTTGGGAAGACGTGCAAAAAGAAGGTTTGTTAACACGTCAACCATAACTTGAAACTGACGAGAAGTCATTGTTGCTGTTATATTTTCAGAAGTGAAAGTAAGCTCTTTTAATGGCTTCACCTACAACAAGATCATGCAAACACATTAGTGGACTAATTAGTATGCAGACTAATCAAGTTTAACTCTACAAGCCAAATATTTAATATTCTAAGTCATCTTGATTTCATGGGGCCTTGATTAGGATCAATGAGCTTTTTGTTACTTCTTGTGTATTCTTTCATTTCTTCCGAATGAAAGTTGGTTTCTTCATTTATTATTGTTACTTTTTTGAGGGAATGGTAACATCAACAAAACTTTCAAAGAATGTTCTAGGAAAGACCACTTCCATTAGTTTTAAAAATTAGTTTTTTCTAAAAGACAAGCTCAAAGTAAGATCATTTTCTAATTACTCATATGTTCTTCTACATGTCAAACTGTATCCTTCTCATCATTCGTGGAAATGCGATAAAAAAGATAATTGAAGTAATACAAGATAAATGACAAACCTTCAACTCAGGAGTTCCACCCTTGTGCCTTGTGTATCGGAAGTACATGTTACAGGGCATAAACACTCTTTCAAGCAAAGCTCCAGTTCGCTTTACTTTAGGAGAACTTCTTAGAATTTTTGGAAGCCACTGCAATCCAGCCCCTGGGTCAACATCAGTTGGTGCAACATGAGCCTGAACATGCTCTAACATCACCGATAACTCCATCCGTTTCCATGTCATTTCAGGTTCACACTCTGAAATTTGCACATTTCCAGCGGCAAGAGCTTGTTCTATCATGTGATGGCCAACTTGGACGATTGAATGGAATGATCGTGCTAAAATACGCCCAGTAGCAGCAGCAAGCAAAAACCTTCCCTGTTTCAACAACAGAACAATATGAATCATCATTAAAAGAATATATATATAGGAAGAAAACAAAATATAACAAATTATAACAAATATAACAGATAAAATAAAATATAACAAAATATTATATATATATATAGGAAAGAATATATTTCATCAATGTGATGAAATAAAGAAAAGGGGAGAAGGCATCCCCATTTAAATACAATTCAAATGAAACTTGAAATAATTTACTATAACCCATCAGTTTAAGCTGTTGAGTGAAGCGGTGATTTTGCAGTAGGAGGTCCTACATTGAAACCCTTCTAATGTAATTTCCCCCTCGATTAATATTGAATTTAAGTTTTTGGGCCTTCCATAAATCTCTGATCTCACAAGTGAGGGAGATTGTTAAAATGCTTAAGTTTTACCATAACCCATCAACTTGAGATATTTGGGTGAAATGACGATTTAACACAAGAAAAGGTTCACTAATTCCACACGTTAAAACTGTTTTGACAAAATTTAAAGAATGGAAGGAATTGAAAATTCCATTCTTTTTCAACTGGTCGGAGTATAGCGGTTTAGAGAACACTCATGTATATAATCCAACATTCCGAAACTTCTCATTCTGATGATGGAATGATGACGATAAAGTAGCACAGGATAGGAATGCCAATGCATATATTGAGTTATAGTACTATAGCACTTTGAAGCTAGAGTGCATTTTTCATGGGTTAAATTACGACCTTTTCACCCCACACCAGAAAAGAAAAAAATGTAAAATCATAATATAGATAGACATCTTCCTAGTAAGTAATATCCATATCGTTGATTACATGCATGCAAACGAAAAATAATGAAAAAACAGTAATCACAGGTGAGAACAAAAACAATATCAGTTGGAATGATATTAGTTGCATGATTCAAGAATTATTCACAATAAAAAACATAAAGAAAAAGCACGAGGAATTTAATCCTCGTAATAAAGTTAGGGAGTCTGAGGGTACTTACGTTAGCTTCTTCTGAGTGAAGATTGAATTGTGGCCCTATGACATTCACCATGAAGAGCCGAGTCCCTTCATCCTCTTTGTCATCTAACTTCTCATCTTTTCCTGGAAAAAAGAAAAGTGTTACCTCTTATAGCCCACAAAACATTTGTTAACTAAACACTTGGATCAACTTTTTTCCAATATGACCATACATATCCCGGACACATGCTTCAGTCATAGCAATATTCATAAAGGTAGATACCATAATGTTATTGTTTTGATAAGAACTATAAAGCCACTATTTCTGCTATAAATGAATGCTCAAGATGTACCAGGTGCAGGAGATGATACGTTCTCCCCTTTATCTGTAGACGAAATGTTTTCTGTTTTAACGCTTTGCGATGTGGCTGGTTGCAATTCCAAAGCCTCTGGCTGTGATGTAGAAGAGGCAACTGTATCATCATTGTTAGGGGCCTTAGAGATCTCCTCATCTTCACACACTTGAGCTTTATCGTTCGGCTGGTTCTCCGCAAGTAGTTTCTCCTCAAGTAGTTTCCGCTGTTTATATTGTCTTGAAGGGGAAGGTTTTGAAGGTTGCAATGCCTTGGTTAGACCGCCAGCAAAAGAAGTAATAGCACCTCTGTTCTCAATTGTCCATAAAAGTTTGAGTCCATAAACAAAAACACGCTGGCAATTATCAGCTACGACTACATTGTATCCATCATCATCACTTGGATCAGATCGTGCACGTTCATCACTCTCATTCTCATTTTCAAACTCAGTCTTTACAGACAACATCTCAACGTTTCTTTTTCCAGCCTCTTGCCAAGCTAATAACCTAGCCGGGTCAGCCTTTGGACTCTGCCGCCTAATTGTGAAATAATCAGCCGTCACAAAGAATCCATCATCACGATGTTTTTCAGTTGAGCTGCTTGTACTGTTGCCTTTCTCCATAGGGACTTTATCTGTGGAAGCAGATTGTGAATTTTTTCTGGTCATTTGAACTGCTTTTGCAACACTGCTGCAATTTTCTTTATTTGTAAAAGCCTTTAGCATATGAAGATCAAGTCCTTGGTAGAAAAGATCAAGGTTATCCCGTCTGCATTCAAATGTATATTTTTGCTTGCCCCGACTGAGACCAATTTCATATTTCAGCTTTGCCATACTAAAAGTCAGTCCCTTTGCTGGATCATCGTCATCTAATGGGACATGTCTTATCTCAGGAGTAGTAATATCAATTCTTAGCATAAACTCGGTTATTACTTTGTCCATGGGCAAATTACCAGATCTTATAATCCTGGGAACACCAAAACGGGCCCATCTAGAGAAGGTACGGAGTTTGGTAGGAGGTAAGTAATTCAAAGTCCCAAACTTACTCATCCAAGCAAGATCATGAGCTCCAAAACTCAGTCTTGTAGAACAATTAGTTTTATCGATATTATCAAACAACTGTTTCTCACTCGAAGGAAGAGGCGGCCTAAAGGTGAAACTCCACTGAAGTGACAGAGATGTGGACCTAAATGGATCAAAGACTATGTCACGAGATTTTCCTTCAACAGGAAACGCATGTAGATAATGGTTCAATGGAGCGTCAGAATCACAACCCCAGATCATGTTTACTTCAAGGGTGAAAACTGGCGTTTCAAGGAACGGAACAGAGATGCCTTGAGGAAGTTTTAGACCACGAGTAATAGCCATACTTTCCAAACTGCTGGTTAAAATCCTGAATTCCTGGCAAGAAAGAAAGATGCGACCATCTGACTGCTGGATCTCCATTTGACCAGTTAATACTTGAAGTTTTTCAAGCTTTTCATAAGGATCGGCACTTCCAAGAATATTCCACCGTGTCTCAGAAAAATACAAAGTGATATTTCCATGAATGTAATACCTCATATCATCCCACCATGGTAAGCTCTTCTCTTTTTTTGGAGGCTGAATAAGTGGACCAGGATTACAGACACTAAGATTAGCCCTTCGTAAGGCCACAGTGAAAGCATAACTGATATCAGCAAAAATAGGTTCATATCCCACTCCAAAAGATAGCTCTGCCTTCTTAAAATGAATGGGCAAATTTGAATATGTCTTCATTGCAGGAGTTGTACCACTAGCAGAGCGTAGCATCTGCACCTTTCTCCATTTCCCAACGTACACATCTTGATATATTTGAGGTTGAAAACACGTAGCCTAGTTGAAGCAAAAATATTGTCAAAATTACGAGACACAAATTCATGAATTACATGTTGCTTTGTATTGTACACAGTTTCCTATTCCTGGGATAAGCACAAAAATAAATAAATAAATAATGTTAACATGTTAACCAACCATTCAAAGGGAGAGGGTCCAAAAAGAGAACAAGGTTTAGCTAAACTATTTTTATTGCAAATATTCAAGAAAACTCTAGTTTGCTTCTCTTTTTTTTTTTCATTCTTTGTACAGTTTCCAAATATGGCTGGGTAGGGAATTTCTTTTTCTTCTTTTGCGGGGAGAATACCTTTCACTTAAAATCAGGAGAACTCTAATTTACTGCTCCCCTCCCCACCATATTTCCAGACCTTGTAAAGAACTACTACTCTCTTTATCTTTCTAAATGCAGCAGCCTCAAAAAATAATTTCATGGATAAATGAAATTGAGGAAACCTCCAACAAAGGCAGAGTGAGGAAACCTCCAATTGACATATAAAAAAAGTTCATTTAAATTTTATTTAAAAAAAATTATTTTGGCATTCTGATCTTTCATATGTATTCTATTTTAATCGGGAAACATTCAGTATCATATTTATCACCTAAAATTATTTGTTTTGCTGTTAATTTTTTGTGAATCATTTTAACAAAAACCCAAAATCATTTTGAAATTTGATCTCTAACTCACTACATATAGTTGATTCGGGATTTCAAAATTCCTGAGGTGAATGGATGGCTCATGGAATCTTGAATGGTAATGACTTCAAAAGACGAGTCCAAATCTTGCCCTTAGTGCTTCTCTTCGCCCACTCTGTTTGAGTTGTGAGGAGTCAATTGGACAACTTTTTTTTTTTTTTTCTGCGTTGCTCTTTTACTAGACCTTGTTGGGAGAGGCAGATGACTACTTTGACATGCAAATTCGTCTCCCAAATAGGATCGTTGGTTGGCTGTTGGAGTTTGAGGGATGGAAGTTGAAAAGTAATGCGAGAATTCTGTGGAAGTTTGCTTCTAGAGCGCTTTTATGAAATTTGTGGATAAATTTCTTCCTTTGATTTTTTTTTTTTTTTTTTTTTTTTTTTTTTTTTTTTTTTTTTTTTTTTTTTTTTNATGTTGGTGACATAGGTATGGTAAAATCTTTTCTAACTACCCCTCTCCTTGATTATTATTGGTTGGAAGGCCGTTTGTAAGTAGTTTCCTTGGGTGGGGGCTCTCTCATAAGCAACAGCAGCTGGGAACAAGATACGTGCCAGAAAACCTACCATATAGGTGTATTCATTCTTGTTCCACAATGAACTTTCACTTTTTTCCAATACTATATTGCAAGAATGGGAGAGCTATATGCACATTAGTTAAATCCAAGAGAAGGAACTCAAAATTAAAGGAAAAATAATTGACAAACTCCAAAACTCATGCATGCTATGATGAATAACAATACCAGCCTACTGCCCTCCCTCTTTACCTCCCCACCCCCTTAAAAAAAAANAATGAAGAAATCATAACAATTGTAACCAAGTCATAAGAGTGTATATTGGTAAAAGTAAGCCAGAAGGAAAATTACCTGTTGTGCCATCACGAGACAGCCTTCACATTTACCAGAAGTTGCTGCAAATAGAGGAAATGGGTAATCTCTCAGCAGCACTGCAAGAGAGCCTGCATTCAAGAGTATATTTCTCCCGTAAAGCCGCGAGAATGGTATGTTTTCTTGCAGACAGACAGGATCAAGCCTCCTTAGAACGTCTATCATTCCATCATCTCCACCATCAATTTTCGTTAAGGAAACATCTAAGTCTGTAGCAGTAACGGACATAAGAAAAGTTCTGGCAGTGCTGAATTTAAAACCAGACTGGAGCCCTTCAGTACAGGAACCTGAACCTTCTGATGGCAATATATTCTGACAGGCACGATAATAAGATTGAAATGACTGTCTATGTATCTCGTCTCGCATTCTAAGCACATCTGATGGATTTTGTGGATCAACTTCAATGCCATTATAGCACGTCTTCCTTTCTTGAGGAGAATCAATTGTTTCAGCAGTTTTTGGAACTTGGTTTGCTTTAGAAATTAAATCGTCAAGAAATTTTAACCTAACAGCTACTTCATAAGCTTCATTTCTTATTAGCTTATAGTGTTCATCAAGCCATCCCTGCAATGGCTCCTCTTCTATATCAGCAGTTAACTTACGTATGCAAAACTTCAAACTCCCAACTTTGGTTGAACTAGCCTTTTTGACTTTTGAGCTTTCTTTCTTCATTGGAAAAATAACAGATGTTTTGGCAGCAGTAATAAGCTTCAAAGCTCGCAGCATATCCTCAACTGAGTCATCAATGGCCCGCAGCTGCAACCGGTAAGGTAAGCAAATATGTATGTCCAAACCTTGAATAACCCAGTCCCAAGTGGTAACTGGCACTTTCATATCACACGTACCAGCAGACACATTAGGAATACGTGAAATCTGCATTCGGCTACTTTTGAGTACTCTAGAGCCATTGAAACTAAGTAAGAGTCCTTCTAGAAGTACTCCTATACGTGCATTTTCAGAAAAAATTGACTGAACCTGAACAACTGCATCAACTCCGTCTCCAGCCTGTGCATAAACTCTTAACATTTCCACATCAACAGCAAATATTGATTCCTTTTTCTTCTGTTTCTCAGGCTGCCCAGATTCAGAGATGGTTTCTGTCTTTTGTTCAGAATCTTTTGTGTTTGAAGCATCTTCAGTAGATACGTTATTATCTCCCTGAACCTTTTTGTTATGCACGAGTAATTTCAGCTGTAGTCCAAGTTCAACAAGAGATAGCTGTACGTCTGGCTCCCATCCAACTGAAATATCCGTAGCACTGAAAAGCGAGCATACAGAAATCTCTTTGAGACCACCAGAACGCCGTACAAACTTAGCATTCTGCATGTCAAAGAATGTCAGTTTTGTATCTTTCCCATGTTCCTCCAAATGCGCCTGGTATATTGACCTAACTCTCTCAACTTCTACCTGTGTGGATTGTTTCTCCTTGTTCACACATAAACTGAGATGAAAAATATCGAGAGCTATGGAATAATTCACCCGTTTGCATTCATCAGACATCGTAGACATTACATTTGCATAACGGGGTGTGCCATCAGGATTGACGGTCATAACAACTTGACCACCTTGTGATCCATAATAGACACGTTTAGGGTCTGCAACAGTCATGTTCTCCAAATCAATATCCCCACAAACGGTTATGGAACATTTTTCAAGCCTGAGTTTTAAAAGTTTGGTCCCTTTCCCAGATGATTTAGTTGAACGGTCCCCTTGGCTTTGCGTAGTTTTCTTCCGGGAACCAGAGAATTGTTTAACAAGTGATTGTAAAATCATAGCAGTTGAAACAAGTGATTCAATACGCTTGAATGTAAAATAGAAACCCATACCAGTCACATCAACAGACAACACTAGTTTGCTTCTAAGACCCTCTTCTTCAGACGGTTCAATATCCTTTTTTCCCCAATCCAAACTTATCTTAGCTATGTGTATCAATGAACCTGAACTTGATTCCACAGTAAGGCTTTCCTTCAAGCGTTCTTGGTATTCATCGGCCAGGTGCAAATTTAGTTCACCAAGCTCCATATGTACTGCAACTCCCATATTTGATCTATTATTTGCGAACACATGAGAAGATTGTGAACAGCCCTGCGACAACATGAACAAATGAGCATGGCATATGCTCAAAGTGCTTAACTAATGGAAGATTAAATAATTAACTGAAAAATACGGTTATGTTAGATTGGAGTGCTAACTTAAATTCAGGAGTAAACCAGTCAGTTTGAAACTTCACTTGGCAAACTTTTCTAAGATATCCAGTGCATTAATCTAGAGCATTGGAAAAATTTTGTGAATATGAGAATGTGGTTTAAGACTATCCCACATCCCTCACCATTAAATCATTTTAAGCAACCAGTACTTCCGCCCCCTAAAACACAACTCAATCAACTTTCCAGTGCTAATGGATATAAACCAAGCTAAAATACCGGTAGCATGCACCACGTCGTCATATTCATCCATGTAATCAACCCTCAATGAAAGACAGCGCATATCTATCTTTTCTTTGGAAATAGATAAAGTTTGTTTGCATTGTTTTTCATTCTTTCAGTACCAGCGGGACAATTAAAAAGAAAAAGGAGCAAAGAGAGAGAGAGAGAGAGAGAGAGACGATTGCAAGCAACAATGACGGTGCAATTGCTTGCAAATCAAGCAATGAAACCTATAAAGGACGGTCATTCCTGCAGAATAAATATCTCAACATTTCGTCTACAAGGAATTATTGAGTTTTAGAGCACAGAACAGACTAGAATCACTGATAATTCTAAGATAAAAGGAAGACAATAGATCTAAGCACATTACTTACATGATATAACGGTGAACCACTTGTACTATAAAGCACAATAGTCATCTCCGGGGCTGATACCGTACATGTCCACGTGATGGCTTTGGACTCAGAAGACTTCGGCTTTTCAGAAGGCTTTTCCTTCTTCAGGACCATCTTCTTTTTTTTGGAGGAATGGAGGCGCAGCCATGGTTTCAGTCTACTTATTATTATGTTGCACCGAGTACCTCCCAACTTTAAGTCCACTTCAACCCTGATAGGTGATGCTGGCTGAAACATACAAGAACCATGCGAAAGAAAAGAAAAAGTTCAACCAAAATGACTCTTAATGGTAGGTGTCAGTTAGCTACTACAGAATATGGACAGACCAACAAAGAACAGACAACTCCAGCTTAGTAAATATGAGTAAAGGAAACTATATCTGCAAAAAAAAAAAAAAAAAAAAAAAAAAAAAAAAAAAAAAAAAAAAAAAAAAAAAAAAAAANAAAAAAAAAAAAAAAAAAAAAAAAGAACTGTTGCGTTGACGTGCCATCTTCCTAAAGGCTAAGCTTGGTAGCAACTCAAGCAGGTGGAAACACAAAGACTGGAGGCCTTCTGTTTAATGCCCCCTTAGCAAAAGGATATCTCGTCCCTATGGCCTTCGGGCTGTCTTTGTTTGGCATGCTAACACAGCCTCCCGTTTCTTATAAAGAATATATATATATTAATATATCATATGCATTGGCGAGCACATGGGCAATTGATCAAATTTGGGCTAAAAAAAGTTGTGAAAACTACATTTTCTTAGATCTGCTTCCAACTTCACTGTTCACATTTATCAACATATCATGTATCATACAGCTTACCCACATCCAGAAAATGAGTTGAAAGTTCTGCTCTGCACCACAATACTTCAATTTACAAACTGGGAAAGAAAACACTGCAAGAAAGGCTAATAATTCTCCAAGGTGGCGATTCTTTGACAAACTTTTTATTGATAATTGAAAATTTATTACTATTCTTGACAGCAAAAAGGTGGCGATTTACAAGTGAATTCTCCTAGAGTCCCCCTTCCAAATCAAGCAATCTTCAAGATAATTTGGAGCCACATGACATATTCCAGTTATCCCAAACCTTAGCAACTTTTTTCTTCCTTTTGAAAGAGAGACTGCGTATAATTGGGGGCAAGGTATGAAGGGAGGAGCATTAGACAATCACAGATCCTCCCAAAATCTTACATTCGAATATGCGAACAGTGAAATCTCAAAGAGCTTTAGTACAGAATGCTGGAAAGCCTTTGTAGTCCATCCCATCCAGTCCACGCCATCAATATTGGTGATTAACTCCCTCCAAAGAGCATCTCCTTTTTCAGCAAACCTCCAAAGCCATTTCGAGAGGAAGACAATGGTTTTGTATTTAATGTTCTCATTAAACTTTGAAGTAAGACACCCATTTCCAATTCACAAGATGGCTGCCTTTTTCATAACCACCTCTCTCCAAATGAAATCTCAAATAAAACTCTCATTTTTAAATGGATGCCCACAAGAATAGAAGCCCAAAAGATTGTGCACGTTGTGAGGGAGAACAAAAGACCTATTGATACACTCATAAATGTAGGGACCATTTGCTTTGTTGGCAATGATGTATGGTCACCTCCTTTTGCATTGTTCTTTGGGATGAGATGACGAATCACCTTTATACAAGCTCTTTTAAGCTCCATGGTCTACCTAATAATTGAGCACTCTCTTTTATCTGAGAGGTATGGAACCCATCTAGCAAGTCTCGTGATAACATTCACAAAAAACCTTAAAACGTGATGGAACTATGCAGTGCGGGTAGCCTTTGCCCACTCCTTCCAAAGGTTAAGCTTACTAGCAGCTCAAACAAGTGGAAATGGCCTTTTTAGACCTCTAGGACCACGGTAAAATCTTTCTGTCTCCGATCTCCAATGGCAACTCTCTCTACACATCCTTATATCACTCCATTTGGCATAGGAAAGTCTCCAAAAGATCAAGTTCTTCTTTGTTGCAAAGAAGACTAGTAAGTGCACCGAGGGTGGAGTCTCAGGGACAGCCCTTCTCCATTAAATTTTGCTATCACAGGCTATCAAAAACTAGTCAGGTGGACGTAGCTTTATTTTTAAATGAGTAACCTTTAGGAAGAGTACAGCACATCAGTCCTAGATAAATGGTGTAATATGAAGTGGTCAATCAATTGCTTGGAGCATATTTGAGGGTATTAAGCAGCAAAGAAGCTGAGAATTGAGCTTGATGGTTATCATGTGCTGCATTTTTGCATCAAACATCTTATAATGTTTGAATTATGGCCACTATGGAAGTCAAAACTTATGATCAACCATTTGTGGGCTTTTACAAGAAAGGAAGGCTATATTAGATGATATTAAAATTTCAATTGATGCCGCCAGAAAAAATAAGGAAAATGTCTTAATTTAACAGGAAATCATTAAGCTACAATTTGACAAGACAAAGACCAAACGTTTGTTAAAGTTGAATAAACACCAAAGAACACATTATGTTTATGCACGAGGTGAAGAAAATAAACAACCTGAAGTTTGTAAATAAGGATACTCACTTGTATTGGAATATAAACAAAGGTCACTACATCGACTTTCAGTATCTCCAGAAGGGAAGTGCTAGCCTCTCTAAGTAGCTGAGATCACACCAAAAACGGTTAAGAAAACAGTCAAGCAACATGATAATGTAGAAATTAATAACTGCAAGTTTCCAAAACAACAAAAGTTTAAACAATACATGAATCTCACTGAACTCCATTTGTAGATCAAGACGTGCAGTCTCTCCTGAATCCTCTAAGCAGGGTGATTTGATTATCTTAAACTGAAAGCCCACTATGTTGTTTTCAACAACAAGCTCGTGCTCACGATGCACAAACATAACATTCAGTTTGGGAAGGCAGAAGGAGACCTATCAAAGAACCACTCGCTTTAGTTTCACTTTATAAATCATCATGCTGTGATAAATTCAACCAGAAAAAGAGCTACAGAACTGAAATTAGTTACAGAACCAAGCAACACAACCCTTCCTTATTAAAAAAAAATAAAAATCAAATCAAATCAAATCAAGAAAAGAANGATTCTTTCCATACTGTACACTACACATATTTATCAAAAGCGAATCTATATCACAAAAAAGGGGCTCATACAAAACAAGGAATGAGCTATACTCAAACAACCAAAGGATTACAAGAAAGAGTACCAACGGAGATTAATATGTATAAAGCTGTAATACAAAAATTAATGGACAAAGAACGCCTATGTATATATATGCACATGAGGAAAATCTAGTGAACTGCTCTACTTTTATATCCTAAAAAGAAAACTTAATAAATAGAAAAGTGCCATGAGACTGAAAACCACTCAAATACTAAAATGCTTACTGATATAAACAAGATAAGAGTAGCCAATCAGAATACAACCTTTTCTGGGAAAACAGAGGTATACTTCGAAAGAGATGCAAGTGGTTGCTTCTTCTGGGGCTTCACTGTAGGTTGAGAATCAGCAGTTGACTCTACAGTTTTATCAGAAGGAAAAGAAGAGTCCGTTTCCTTCTTGCTTTTTGAAAATAGCTCCTCATTCAAGTTTAAATTGACCTCTCCAAAAGCGATATCAATATTCTTAACACTTATACCAGCTTCCCTAAGTCACAAAATAAAATAAAATAAAATAAAAATGTAAGCTTTCTTCACAATAATGAGAATCAAACACCAAAAGAAAACCACAAATGATAGGAAAATGGCAAATGGAAGCACCTGTCGGGTCCAAATTCACTAGACACAGAAAATTCTTCACAAATAAAAGGAGCAGAAGATTTATCCGTAGTGGCAAAAGATGAATCGACAGCAGATATACATCCCTCACTTTTCAAGTTGGATGATTGTTCACAACTCACTCGTGGTTCACCAAGATGCACAGATATGGGCAATATTTGTAACCTGAAAACTAAATTTGCTGCTTCTCCACCACTTTTAGATATGTCAATGCTCAAATCCTTTACTTCAATGGTAGCTTTGGGAGTCTGCAATGTTCAAGATCCAATTGCACAAACAAAAAGGAGAAAAAGAAACTATAAGAGTAACAAATTAACCAAAACTAGTATTAATAGAAGACAAAAAGGCACAAATAATCAATTCTAGAACGTTCTAGCTAAAAATATATCAGGACCTTTAAGAATCATGTGTTTCAACCTAAAAATCGTAAAGAACATTGCAAACATTAGTCTCAGAACTTTGCATACCTTTAGAACCAAATCTGTTATTGAAACTGACAAATATCTTGCAATATTGGCTACAACCATCAACTTTCCTTTGCCTTTAGGGCGGGAACTCCGAGGCTTAGACGACTTTGGCACACCTTTAACTGAAGGCCTCATAGTAACTTTTAAGTCACATATCAATATCTGTAGCTTCGGATCCCTAGAAATAATGCCCACGCCAATTTTGACAAGGGACTGGCGCAAACTCAATTTAATTTCACCGACTGATATTGATTCAATTGGACCCTGAAGTTAAAATGAGATAACAATAAAAATCTCACAATTCTATCTGAGCAATGATCTCCTAATATAGTAGAGTCACAGGAAAAAAGAAATCCATCTGCATTGCAGAATGTCCAACTTAGCAAGCAGTGATGTCACTGTTTTTGGGAACCTTCATATAATGCATTTTAAACTTTTTTGGACTGGATGGTCAAGAACCACATCAAATTAATGACACCTCCTCTAAACTCTTTTTTTTTTTAAGAAAAAATCTGATAGAAAAGCTTCACTTGTAGACCATTAGGCAAAACTAAATAATTCAAATAAATTAAGATTGAATTAACCATATTTGTTCAGATTTGACAATAGAACCCTCCCCAGATTTCTTAACCAATGCACACATGCACAAAGCTAGACGTGAGGGCAGAAGGCTAATGCCTGTTACTAATACTAGCATATTCTCGAAAGGGCATGAGGCTTTCCAAGAGCATGTTGTTTTTCTTGAATCCCTAGACTTTACAAAATCATATAATTAAATATTAAATGAAATTTTAAAGCTTCCAAATATAAATGAAACCTTCCGGAACTTGATCACAACATCCTTTAAAGATTTCCACCCTCCAACACGAAATGCTACTGATGCTCCAACAACCTTGCTCAAAATCAAAGCCACCAATCTAGAAGCAAACCTGAAAAACAATAGAAGTTTTATTGCTATGAGGAATAAGAATCCCTTAGAATCCAAATTGAGATAATCAATATTGACGGAATCTTAAAGAATGCTTATCTGTCTATTGAGAACTGGAATAGAATCATAAGATCGTGGAGAGATCAAAACAATTAAATATAACCACAAATCAGTAACAGAATTGTCACATGACAGATGGATAAATTTCTATAAATGACAAAACCTTATTCCTCGCTCAGGACTCCACTAGCATCACTATTCTGAATGCCATGCTTAATTATTTCCATTATCTACTTGTGTGTCTGAATCTAGCTAGCTTCCACTAAACATATATACCAAAAGATTCTTCTACAGAGAGCTCGATGCAGTCAAATGATGTCAACTACTCATCCTCTGATATATGTTCGAACTGGAGGACTTTTAGGACGTTTCTAGTTTTTTCCCCCTTTTATTATATTTTTGTCCTTTGTCTACAGTTCCTATAGTTGGGACTTTTGTACTTCACTTTTTAATCATGTTTTGTTTCTTGTTCAAAAGAAATAAAAGATCAATCCATTTCTTAAGGAGCCTAAATTACTTCTCATACATGCTTGTACAAATGTTACGTGTAGGAGGATCAAACTTTGACTTGATTTTTTCATCCAAGCAGTTTGGTGGGTTCTGATCTGGGAGGTGTTATTTGATGACTTTGAAGTTGGTTTCCTTAACATCTTAGAAAGAACTGCTTAATCTTAATTGTGATTGATGTTCAATGTGTCCTTTCTTCGGAATTTTTTTGGGCTGTTTTTCCTATCTCAGAATAGAAGTTTGTATTGGTTTCCTTCCATCAACGAAAAGCATTGTTTCATTTAACTACCCAACCCATAGGCCTTCCTTTTTTATGCGAGAAATTCAGCTTGTATTGCAAAGTTCAGGAGCCCCGCCATATGACAAGCTAAAAAGGACATATCTACTCCCTCGCATTTTATGCCGGATAAATGAATCAACAATATGTCTCAATGACATCCCCCACCCTTACCAAACCAGAGGAAAAAGACATACGTATTATAGAGTCTACTTGAAAAATAAGAACAGTAATAAACAACTGAATCAACCAATATCCGTAAAGTGCAATGGCATTTAGCGTACGAAGAAAACGAAATCGACCGACACGATCAGGTAGAAACCAGTGAACCACAAATGTAATTCAGGTACTCACATGAAAATCAGCCATAGTATAATCAAAACGATGAAGAATCCGAATAGAAACTTGAAAGACGGAACCGCCATGGCTGATAGAGAGAGTGGTGGAATCGGAAAAGGCGTGGGAGAGTATCAGGTGATCAAATTCCGACGAATTAAGCAGAGTGCAACGAGTGCACATAACTTGATGTCAAAACGTAAACATCAGATAATTAAATCCTAGAACTGAAGTCCAAAATTGAGGAACAATCCAGTATACGACTGAGTCTTCACGGCGAGGAGATCGGAAGTTTTCCATTAATAGGATTGGCAGAGATCCGATCCGTGAAGTGCTCGGTGATCAGAGAAATGGACTGGTTAGCCTTCTCCTTTCCTCTTCTTTTTTTTCGGCGGTTTGATTGTTCTTACGACGAAAATATGTGGGGCGGGAGAGGGAGAGGTGGGGATCGGATACGGTTAGAGTACGGTATGTCCGTGTGCTCCGAGGTCTGAAAATCGGGAAAAGTGCTGAATTTGTCGACGTGGAGGATATTAAATGGGCCACGTGTCCTGCTCAGACAGTGAGGGATGGATTCGTTTGTCAACGGCGAGTTTGGAAGTTGAGATTTCGTGGCGGGAACCTTCTTTACCCGCTGCTTCCCCATATACTCCATCAACTCGCCGCCAAATTACATTCATAATATATATTATATTTTATATTTTTTAAAAAATTATAAATTAATTTCAAATCCAATTTTTATGCAAGTTAATATATATATATATTAGTACTAAAGTTATAATAGTTTATTAAATGTAATTGATTCATACAATATTTTCTTATTTTTTAAAACAAAAATGTATTAGAATCATAAGATAAAAATGGCTAGTTGTTATAAAAATTAATAATTAAAAAGAGTATAACGCTTTCCCATCAATTACAAACAAAATTAACATTATTCGTATTTTAAGACGTGGACAAGTTCGGGCTTATAGATTATGTTCAAAAAATTTAATGTTTGGATAAAATTCATTTATCTACGTCACTTGGAGAGTGCAGTACAACGGAGAGTCGTATGCTGCGTTCGGGAAGGATGAGTCGCTCCCGAAAAGGAATCTATTGATTCTCTCCTAATTGGTTGGACCGTAGATGCGATGATTTACTTCACGGGCGAGGTCTCTGGTTCAAGTCCAGGATGGCTCAGCTACGTCAAGGAAAAGAATAGAAGAAGCATCTACTCCTTCATGCAGGTCCCACTTGGCTCGGGGGGATATAGCTCAGTTAGTAGAGCTCCACTCTTGCAATTGAAATGCTTTAACATTTTTCTTTATTTAGTTGAAAATATTTAGAAGTAGAAAGATTCAAACCTCTAATCTATTGATTTGAGTCGATGACTTATACTCACTTTGGATGACTTCTTGATGTTATTTATCTTAAACGGCATACTAACAGCCATAATAGCTAGAACTCAGAGGAATGCATTGAACTCCAAATAGCAACTTGAAAGTTGTGATACAAAATTTCTATATAATAGCTAGAACTCAGAGGAATGCATTGAACTCCAAATAGCAACTTGAAAGTTGTGATACAAAATTTCTATATAATAGCTAGAACTCAGAGGAATGCATTGAACTCCAAATAGCAACTTGAAAGTTGTGATACAAAATTTCTATATAATAGCTAGAACTCAGAGGAATGCATTGAACTCCAAATAGCAACTTGAAAGTTGTGATACAAAATTTCTATATAATAGCTAGAACTCAGAGGAATGCATTGAACTCCAAATAGCAACTTGAAAGTTGTGATACAAAATTTCTATATAATAGCTAGAACTCAGAGGAATGCATTGAACTCCAAATAGCAACTTGAAAGTTGTGATACAAAATTTCTATATAACTCCAAGAACTGGCAACAAATTGGCCTCAAACTCAATGGTGGTTCATAGACTACATTTCCTTCACTGATTTTTACAATTTCTAATTCAGAAGATGTGAACGAGTCAAGCCACCGTGACGATTCTACAAGCCGAGTCGAGTAGTAGTAACAACAACCAATCTCCGCTTACTTCGTACGCTGTGGACTGTAGTAAAGAGCAAGACCCAACACGAGCATCAAACTCCCGGTGAGAAAGAGGGGGCTTAAGGTTGCGCCTTGAGGTAGATATGGCAATGGAAGTGATAGAATATAAATTGAAACAGGCACTGCAATGCCAACAAGACCAACCTTTAGCTAATGCACATGATATAACACTGTCTAATATACTCAACAGAGAAAAAAAAGTACCTGAAAGCATCACAACGAGAGAAGAAATGACCGCGGAGGATTTCTTGACTAAGCTGAGCAAAGTTATGTTGAAAGACAAATTTGTAATCACGTAAAGCAGTGGGAGCAATGGAGCTCCTCCACAACCTGCATACAATAGTGCATATACCATTAGTTTTGGCTAGGCGTTTTTCTATTCAAATGCAAAGCCCAAATCTTATTATGAGTCGAAGAAGCTAATTCATCATTCCAAGGAATCCATTCAAGCCAACGGGAGTCACTAGCACATTGATTTACGCTTACGATCCTTTCTCAGAGTTGGATACGCTTATCTCAAGATAACACACATGAAATCTTAAGAAAATGATGTGGATAGTTATGTATTTCATATTCGGCTATGAGAGCTTTTTCGAGAAAGATCTTCTTAAGAGTGAAAGTTCGTAAAAAATGTTAGAATACCGCTTTCTCCCTCCTGAGAGGCTTGACAATGAATCTTTCTTCTTCAATCTTAAGTGAAATCAAGGAAGGGAATAGAAGAAAAGAAGAATCAAATGAAATCAGGTGAATGAGCTTCTCTTTCTTTCATTTGTTGAGTCTTGAAAGCAAAAAAGAAAGAAACCGAGGTTTAGGTTCAATAGCTCTTTGTTAAGTAGAAACAATATCACAATTCCTTCAATTCCTTCAATTCCTTCAATTCATTTCCTTTGTCTGACAAAAGGCGGTCTATTTGAGTTTAGATTCATTTTGAATAGAGTTATAGTTAAGGTTGAGTTACCAACTTACAGGGCGCTCTAATAATCAGAGGTAAAGAAATATAATGCAACTCTTCATTTTGGACGCATAATAAACGCTCTGGTTATACAATTAACACATCATATCTATGATGAATAAAAACCAAATCATAATNGAAAGAAGCCGAGGTTTAGGTTCAGTAGCTCTTTCTTTCTTAAGTAGAAACAATATCACAATTCCTTCAATTCCTTGACAATTCATTTCCTTGTCTGACAAAAAGCGGTCTATTTGAGTTTAGATTCATCTTGAATAGAGTTATAGTTAAGGTTGAGTTACCAACTTACTGGGCGCTCTAATAATCAGAGGTAAAGAAATATAATGCAACTCTTCATTTTGGACACATAATAAACGCTCTGGTTATACATTAACACATCATATCTATGATGAATAAAAACCAAATCATAATTAGTATCCATAACAATGTAAGATGATAATAGCAAAGTGTGTAAGATCATTAAGGTTGTAAGAGCTTGCCTGGTCTTTTAGCACCAACATTTAGAAAACAACCAGCACCATGCATCAGATATGAGGGAAGTTTGGCTACAGATATGCCTTTCATGTTGGAAAGCAATGGTAGAAAGAGAAGTACAAAAAGTGCCTGTGCGTGAATGTCAACTGTTGAAACTCAACAATAAATAGACCAGAATATGAGATTTCAAGAAATGAGTTTATCCATAAACCCAAGCATTTCTCTTGAACGTGATTTAGAAAAATAGAGAACATAATTATTGTGTGATCTTTGCAAATAGTACTTGAATATAATACAAGACTGTTGCCCAGCCAGACAAGTAAACTTCAGAAATTCAAGATGACTGAAATTCTAACCTGAAATCCAGATCCAAATGAATTGACCACAAAAATGTCTAGTGACTTCCCCTACAAGCCAAACAAATTAAATTATTCGGGAAAACAAGTGCAAATATTAATCACCTCTAGCATACAGCCTAAGAAATGAAATGCTCAAATAGCTACAAATTTGGAAATTATAGAAGAAAGTTTCATACTCCAAGACGGGTTGCAGCATCAATGAAGATAAATTCCTGTTCATAAATACAAAGTCAGTGTCCATTCCAATAGATATTCCAAGTGCACATTCAACGTTAAATGACCATCGCAACCTTCATAATTGATGCACCAGCTTGAAAAGCGCTAGAAGCTACCATTAATGCTGGCCATAGAGGTGGAACTCCAGACAGCATTTGGCCTGCATTAGACCCACTGAAATAATGAAAGGCACATATCACTGTTGAGAGCCTAAGTTCCATGTCTGAAAAAAATTTCTTAACGAGAGAAATTACATTTTGCTACGTAGGTTTATAAATTAAAGAACAATATTCTTAAGTGCAGGTATTTTATATAATGATGTGTGTGTGTGTGTGTGTGAGAAGCAAATATTTCATGGACAGTAACAAAAGTACAAAACGCCCCAGAAACTACAAAAAAAAAAAATGTTCCTGTTGGAACAGATAATGGGAGCAATTATGGAACTGTTAGAGTTCAACATGGAAAAGTATGTGAAATTACTTATAGTGAATAAAGGGTTCAATTTCTGATGTTGAGAATTTGGCAGTCACTCTAGCCAGTTAGAAGCATAATATCAAACGCCAAAATATACATTTTGAATAAAGAGACAATACCTTCCAACAGCTACCGCTACACCAGCTGTTATAATAACACAACCAGCAATTTGGTTCAACGAGTACCTTCTACCAAGTAAAAGGACAGAAAAGACGAGCTGCCACACTAAAAAAGTCTGCAAAAGAATTATATTATTAGAAGAAGGTGCCAATATGAGATGTGAAGAAAAAAACTATGAACATATCAGTTCTGCCCGTATACTCTTCAGTGTGTTTGTTCACGTGTGTTAGTAAGAGAGGGATCTTAGAATTAAATATCACAACTTTGCGAGAGAAGGTGATTAAGACCATATTGATCAATGTAGTTGAACTAAAATGTGCCCAAATTTAAATGTAAGGAAACATTGAAAGAAGCTTGACAAAACGAGAGCACCAAGGGAGATGAGATTCCTAAACTTGATAGGAGGGTTGTAATTATAGTCATCAAGTTCAAGTTAGTAACTTGAGCACATTCATGAAGTACTATAAAAACACTGATAGACCAAATACAACATTTATTTTCAACTGAAATGGGTTTTTTATTTTGGTCTAGTTAAGAACATTGGAGAAAGAACGATAAAAGGAGATACNTCAAATACAACATTTATTTTCAACTGAAATGGGTTTTTATTTTTGTCTAGTTAAGAACATTGGAGAAAGAACGATAAAAGGAGATACCTGACTAAGTATAGGTATTGCTGGGCCGGGAAGCGAAGCTGTAAATGATGCATAGCATAGCATTTAGTATGACTTCCAAACGCAAATTCAAAGCTTGAAGTGGTGCAATTTTTTTTCTACTTCAAACCAGATTAATCGTTAAATTTTTCTCATCATATCACAAGAAATCAGTGTTTCTATCCTACTCTGTTTGAGGAATTAGAAAAGCAGGGGACATCCCTCAAACATTTACAAATCATCATACATAAGGACGGGCAAAGACATGAAAATGTATCAAACAGCTGCCTAAAATGGAAATCTTTACTCATCCGCCAAATCTAAAGTAATGTATAATCTTGATACCTGCAGAAGCCATCCCTGCTGCAATTCCAAGCGCTTCAAGAAAACCTACGACCATGAATCGCGATTTCGGAAGCGATATCATTTCATCAGTCACAATGTTTGCCCGACGCCGCAGATATAATAGACTAAAATATACTATAACATATCTGCTTCCACGAATTACAGGACAAAATTCCAAGAGTTGTTTCAGTAAGATGCATAAACACACAACTTAAAAGCAGTAACAAAAGAAATATCGAGGCAGAGCATGAACGACTTACCCAAACGTAGTAAATTGAGCTAAGAAGAATGGATATTCCTTCAATGGAACGAGAGCAAGCTTGTGCAGCACACGGTTCGCGGTAGCAAGTAATACGGTAAGTACAGAGGTTACTACTATAATCTTCGTTTTAGCGGGAGAATCTGAGTCGCCATTGAAGGCATGAGGAATGAAATTCAGATTCTTCGAGGAGCTGAATCGATCTCTACTATTTCTTCTCCTGATTCCAAAATTCCTCAGTGAAGACGATATCGATGATTTCGGGAAACGACTCCATTTTCCCATCGGCGAATGCGGTAAGAAACCGGAACGGAAACTCGGTGCATCGACGGGAAGCGCGAAAGGGCGAGACATCGGGAGGTGGAAAGAAATTGCATTGAGCGACGACGTAAACGGCAATCCCATGGATGAGAGTTGTTGTGAACTCAGCGAAAGTCGCTCCGTCAATCCTTACATCAGATGTCTAATAGAGGCATCTCTTTACAAGGAAAGAGAGGGAAAAACAATGGCTTATTAAACTCCAATGCGACTAATTTCTTCTTAGAAGAAAAAATATATACATATATATATATATATATATATATATANTAATGCGACTAATTTCTTCTTAGAAGAAAAAAAAAATATATATATATATATATATCTTAAGGATTTTTGTGAATTAAGTATTGTTATTTTTATTATTAAATTTTAAATAATTGTAGACTATTAATATTTTGACTAAAATACGATTATATTTTAATTTGGAGTCTATTAAAGCTTAGAATTATATTTTTAATACTTGACCGTCCCATTTAATACATGAGCGGTATTCAAATTGTGAAATCATACAGTTATCCTATTTGAAACAAGGCAATCATGGATAAATTATAAATTACGTTCATTTTGACAACCTTTTCTATTATAATAGTGAATAAAACGACGAACTTACAAGAACTTGTTCAAATATATAAAATACTTGACCGTCCCAGACATGTAGATTTCACCGAGCCCCTCTTCGAGACAATACCCAGATTGTTACACCTTTCGTGCGGGTCGAAACTTACCCGACAAAGAATTTTGCTACCTCAGGACTGTTATAGTTACAGCCGCTGTTCACTGGTCTTTAGTGTCAGCTCCCCTGTCATCAGGTCACCAACTTCTGTCCCCACGCATAGTCTTATAACTTTGCGAAACATTTCAGTTTCTCACGATACATTTGCAACATCCAATTACCTCCGATTACCATTCTAACGGTCTACGCATATATCCAACTTCCTTTCGACAAACATTCATTGAACTCTCTCCATACATACACTATCGAACACTTTGATCGTACATTCACATTCTTCAACTAATTCCTATACCATTGTTTTCAATTCATAATTTGCTAATTCTTAAGATATTCATCAAGTAAATGAACCAAACAGACCACAAGGAAACGCTCAAAACACAAAACCAAACAATTGAGACNCTTAGAATTATATTTTTAATACTTGACCGTCCCATTTAATACATGAGCGGTATTCATATTGTGAAATCATACAGTTATCCTATTTGAAACAAGGCAATCATGGATAAATTATAAATTATGTTCACTTTGACAACTTTTTCTATTATAATAGTGAATAAAACGAACATTGACGAACTTACAAGAACTTGTTCAAATATATAAAATACTTGACCGTCCCAGACATGTAGATTTCACCGAGCCCCTCTTCGAGACAATACCCAGATCGTTACACCTTTCGTGCAGGTCGAAACTTACTCGACAAATAATTTCACTACCTTAGGACTGTTATAGTTACCGCCAATGTTCATCGGGCTTTCGTCGTCAGCTCCCCTGTCATCAGGTCACCAACTTCAGCCCCCACACATAGTCTTATGACTTTGCGAAGCATTTCAGTTTCTCACGATACATTTGCAACATCCAATTACCTCCGATTACCATTCTAACAGTCTACGCATATATCCAACTTCCTTTCGACAAACATTCATTGAACTCTCTCCATACATACACTATCGAACATTCACATTCTTCAACTAATTCCTATACCATTGTTTTCATTTCATAATTTGCTAATTCTTAAGATATTCATCAAGTAAATGAACCAAACAGCAGTTCTAATACCACAAGGAAACGCTCAAAACACAAAACCAAACAATTGAGACCAAATGGTGAAGTGTTTCATCATAAAGCACTTTTTATTGAAGTTAATAGAAGTGATCGTAAAATGAAGACACTTTCACAAGAACACAACATGATCATGACACCGCTCGCTACGGTCATCCGAATGGAACAGAGTGAGAAAATAATAATAGTTGTTCCAAAAATCAATTCTTTTAAGCACCCAAAACAGAACCTGAGCCCCTGCGACATTCCTTCAACATATCCAAGTAGAATTGGCACTTCCCAATGTCGTTTCCATAGTGGTTCAGACACTGCAAACGAAAAACAAAAGAAAATGGAAGTGGCTTGAGTATCAAAATGGCTTTCTCATCAAAGCATTTCAAAAAGAAAGTCANTGCTTGAGTATCATCAAAATGGCTTTCTCATCAAAGCATTTCAAAAAGAAAGTCATTATAAACTACAATAGATAGAACAAGGAACCTACATCTTCAAAGGCCTTTGATTGAACGGTACAAGTTTCAGAACCTCCCGGATTGTTTGCTATAGGTGTTGGAGAAGATGATGAATCAACAGTCTCATGTTGGATAACTCGAGGACCCATTACGGCATCGACAGCCCTGTGAGCGACCGCACTTCCAGTACCGAAGGCCAAACCTGATAGCATTATATACNATCAACAGTCTCATGTTGGATGACTCGAGGACCCATTACGGCATCGACAGCCCTGTGAGCGACCGCACTTCCAGTACCGAAGGCCAAACCTGATAGCATTATATACTCACCTTAAGCAATGGTAATGATAGCATTAAAATAATTTCTCCAAGGAAAAGTGCAAGTGCTTCTAAACTCACCTTGAGCAATGGTGGCACCAAGTTCTCCCAGCATAGACCCACCTCCACCACCTTGTACAGGTGCGGGTGAAGGAGCCGAATGAGCTGCAGAAGTCAAGTCAATTTTAGCACCAAAAAACAATATTGTTACCAATAAATTGTCAAAAACATAAGGAAACATTCCGCTTAATATGCAAAAGAACAGCATATTTATTTGCACTCATATTGAGAGTAATACAACATTCAAAGACTCCAGCTATACAACTGCCACTGACCATGAATCCATATCATTGATTATTAGCAATCTACTTACGAATATCTGCAGTAACATAGTTCAAATACTTAAGCCTCCCAAAAAGGGAACTGATCAATTAACCGAGCGTGGAAGGCGAACCCAAGTGCAGCTATAGTTTTTCATATAGCTCAAATGTAGAGGGTTCCCCTCATTGGATTACCGCACCCCACCAACTCCAGAGTTTTCAAGCTATAAAATTTCACTATGGTAGGTTCAACTTATTGACCTTTTCTCGAGCTCTTTGTTTAAGAATTAATTTCCAGACCAGTTTCAAGTTATTAACTTCCCAAACTGAAGACTCAAAATCCAAACACGGTAACACAGGTATACAAAAGCCCGGCCAAGAACCCAATCCACCACAGGCATACAGAAGATGAACATAAACCTTCTAAAACACAGAACCTCACAACGGCTACCAGACAAACTCAACATTTCTCCCCCAAAAAAGTTCTTAAAAATAGAACATTTCTTATGAGAATAAAATCATATGAAATTCGTGGCATTCTACCTGGCGGCGGAGGATTGCGAACTGGAGCGCGCGGGGCAGGACGGGAAGCAGATCGTCCTGTAATAACAAGTAATGCATCAGTAAGCTCTAACAAATAACACAGCTCAAATATTCATCGCTATCCTATGAATTTTCAAAACATAAAGAATACGAATCCTCCAAACCCTAGTTTTGCCACACAAAACAAAAATAAAATAAAATTGTTGACAGTCGTGTTTTCAAATCAGATACATCAACGAAAATTTCTATTGACCAAAAATCCAACCAACTGTTATACACAAAAGGAGGTAAAGAAAAAAGGAAAAAGAAATCTGGGAGGGTAAAATCATCTGAACGCAGAAATGATAAGTGGCATAAGAAGAGATGAAGGAGAAAGCGGCGGAATACTGACCTCCAGAGCTCCGACGAGGCATGGTTGCGGACGATAACAAGAGAAGACGGTGATGAGGAAAAGTAACGGAAGCGGAGGCGGCTATCGCTAAAAGTCGATGAGATCTGCGCTTCTGGTTTTGGTGGGGTTTCCTGTTTCCCGCCGTTTATATATTCCTCTAAAATCGCGTAATCGACCTATTGGAGACGGCCACGTGGATCTCCCTTACATAACGGGCAAACAGACTATTTATTATTTTATTTAAGAAAAACTTAATAATAAAGGAAACCCTTTTAATATCCTTTTCAACAAAATAATAATAATAATAATAATAATAATAATAATCTTTTAGTTAAATACGAATTTTACGTACAAATTCAATCATTTACGTTCCCATAATAAGAACTTAAATTCGAATTTATTATATTTTAGAGTATTATTATATTTTAATCAATTAAATAATACATTTTTAAATAAAACATTGATACAAATTTTAATTAAAAGAACAATATTGATCAGTAAATTCGAATTTATTTAATTGATCACATAATTATTTCATTCTAACAAAAGAGTTTAGTCACAAGAATTTAATTTATATTTCTTACAAATATATATTTCTTTTTTTCATTTTTTTGGTATAGTACAAATTAAATTTCAGTTCAATAAAATAAAATAAATAAATAACTTACTGTAAAGATGAAAGGCANTGATCACATAATTATTTCATTCTAACAAAAGAGTTTAGTCACAAGAATTTAATTTATATTTCTTACGAATATATATTTCTTTTTTCATTTTTTTGGTATAGTACAAATTAAATTTCAGTTCAGTAAAATAAAATAAATAAATAACTTACTGTAAAGATGAAAGGCAATCAATTAACTTCAAAAGTATATTTATCAGCCCATGTTTTTTTATATGCTTTTTAACAAATATAAATTATTATATACTCATCCATTGAGATCGCATTCGAAGAAGCAACTGTCTATGATATGGGATGGTCCCTATTGATGAATTAAATCACTCGAAAGTAATTTCACCGCTATTTATTAAGCAAAGAAAGATTATTTGATTCAAAAAGAAAGGTGGAAGAATGGTTTAGCTCGATTAACAATTGAACAACCAGGGTCAGGAATGAAATTTTATCCAAACAAAACTCTAACTTCTAAAACCATATAAACAAAACCATATAAACAATTCTATTGATGAATTAAATCACGAAAGTAATTTCACCGCTATTTATTAGGCAAAGAAAGATTATTTGATTTAAAAAGAAGGGCGGGGAAATGGTTTAGCTCGGTTAACAATTGAGCAACCAGGGTCGGGCATGAAATTTTATCCCAACAAAATTCTAACTTCTAAAACCATATAAACAATTCTATTTTACCCGAACAAAATTGTATGAACCAAATTTGTAACGAATATAGTAAACATAAAATTAAAAGTCAAAAGAAATGTACTAAACATCGTTAAAGAACAAGAATCAAGAACAGAGAATAAGTATTTTGGTATAATAGATTTGTAAAGATAGCCTCCCTCTTACTAATGAACTAATGAACTAAAAGAGGCAAGATTTGTACAAATAAATAGAGNCAACAAAATTCTAACTTCTAAAACCATATAAACAATTCTATTTTACCCGAACAAAATTGTATGAACCAAATTTGTAACGAATATATTAAACATAAAATTAAAAGTCAAAAGAAATGTACTAAACATCGTTAAAGAACAAGAACAAGAATCAAGAACAGAGAATACGTATTTTGGTATAATAGATTTGTAAAGATAGCCTCCCTCTTACTAATGAACTAAAAGAGGCAAGATTTGTACAAATAAATAGAGTTAAGGCGATAAGGAGGTTGAGAAATAATGAAGAACAAAATATTAATGAACAAAGAATCTACAGGTAAAGAATAAAGGGGTTCTCTCTCTCTCTCTCTCTCTCTCTCTCTCTCTCTCTCTCTTCTCTAAACATTAATAAAACACAGGGGGAGAGAGAAACAAGAAGACAAAATTTCAACTGCGGAAGCAAAATTACTTTAGTGATGANTAGGGGGGGAGAGAGAAACAAGTAGACAAAATTTCAACTGCGGAAGCAAAATTACTTTAGTGATGATTTACGACTGTACAGTAAAATTATAAACAATATATGAACTCAACAAGTCATAAGCCACCATCACCACCTCTCCTCTAATTCTCTTTTCACCCAACTTCCAAATGCAATTATATAAGTATATACTCTGTTCTCATACCTCAAATCTTCAAATCTTCTCAACCAAAGCCGAATCCTTCATTTGCCTCGTGAATTGCAAGGATCAGTCTTTCCTCCAGATGCTGCTTTGACGGATACTCTGGTAAATCTAACTGGTTGAAGCTGTAGAGGCAAAGATGATAAGCCAATGCTCAGTATCTCTAACCCACAAAATTCATGGATGGTAACAAGTATAGCGTCGTCATTTATTTATTACCATGTATGAGCAGATGGCAAGTGGTCTGGGCTACCGTATGCCTTGTGTATTTGGAACTTTTGTGAACCTGAAATTCCTTGCAGAGCACTGAAGCCTTCTAAAGGCACCTGTGAATATTTTACAGAGAGAATGTTCAGACCACAGTTACAATTAAAATGCAGAAGAAACTAAATCTCAGAATGGGTTCTACATTTGCTGGCCTTTGTGAATGTCCGGATAGATTATGAAATCATGTACGCCAGAGGTTAAAATACAGCAAAATCAGCTAGGTAATGGTGAATCATGAACTAGAGAGAATTTTGATCCGATTTCGGATCGTTCATCTCGAATTTAGAACAGGTCCATGAGTAATAAAAGAAAAATGAAAAAGAAGATAGAATCAACCAAACACAATATGTTCNTAGGTCCATGAGTAATAAAATAAAAATGAAAAAGAAGATAGAATCAACCAAACACAATATGTTCAACCCGTACATACTAACATACATCGTGAGGCCGACCTTTCTCGAGTGATATGAAGAGCATTTTCACCGGCCCTCGGTAAACAAATAATGGATATCCACGGTACAAGTTTTCAGAGAAATAAATTTTTTAAAACCGACTTGACAGAACTTTGAACAGTTATTTGACTATTAATCCCAGCCTGTATACCGGATGAAAATTGCAGAGTTCATATCACAATAATAAAGAGAGGGGGCACGAAATTAACCTCCCGTCTCCTTTCATATTTAGTTTCAGTGATTGAGCAAAATCAGCATACCTTTGAAGTGCCCGTCACAAACTGCAAAAGGCGGGCCTTGTCTTCTTTACTAAAGGCTTGAACAACCTCCCAAAACCACTGAATGACAGGAGATGCAGCACTATATCCTGAATACTCCGTGTTTGCTCGCATATCATCCACTGAAAACAAATTATCACACAAACTTGAGCGAGAATTCTATCTTCAAAATTCAGAGGCAGAAAGTAATTTTAATTTGTAAAGAATTGTTTATAGAACAATGAATAAACAGAGCACTTACGATCAATATCTGGGAGCCCACAAATCAACAATTCAAGTTCCTTGTCATTAAAAATAGATATTAGTTCCCTAGGAATTATTTCATGGAAACCATCCAGAAAGGCATTAATTTGAGGCCGAATAGCCGTTGTTAACTGATGCTCAACAACTAGATCAACATATTGGTATTTATTCTCCTCTGTTACTTTAGTGTTCCGACCACCAGGAATCAGTTCATAATCAGTCACCTAATGGAACAAGATAGCCAAATCTTAGTAAAATGTATAGTATACGTTTTACATCAGGCCACACATTGAGAACAAGAACTATTACCTCCGTCTTTTCATAGAGGATCAGCTTCTCCTCATCGGCATCAACACTAAATGTAAGTCCCAGAACATCACTGATATCATTCTGGAAAGCAACAAAAAGACCAAACACACGAGTTTAATAATAACTCAAAAAGAAAAATTAACGTCATAGAAGTGCCAATACTAGAAGGCATAATTCTTATCAACCATAAGTATAAACAGTTGTAATCAGTACCTCAAGCATCCATTTCAAGTTTTTGTAGTAATCGGGATCAATAGCTTCAATGTCATGATAGGTAACTCTGACTCCCAGAATATGCTTGTAAAACGATCGAGTGAAATGGACATCCAAAAGCTGTCCATCATAAAGTGCTTTGCCAACCTGGCAAAAGAAACCAATGAGCCATGTGCAAAGTCAAAGTTGTTTAACTAAATCCATTAAATGCAAAAAAAAAAAAAAAAAAAAAAAAAAAAAAAAAAAAAAAAAAAAAAAAAAANCTGACCACTCGCCCAACAAACTTGAAATATGATAGATGCTCTGTTTGGTAACCAGAATTGGGGTTCGGTTGAAATGTTGAATCATTGCCAACAGTCGTGAAAAGCAATGCTCCCTTGTCAAAGATAACCCTGGACAATACCTGATACCATTCCCTTGAAAGCCCACCAGCATCAATGCCTTCCTCTCCTTGAAAGTGAACTGTCAGCCTACCTTTCAAATCTTGTGTTGACCTCATTCGCAACTGATTGTATGAATCTTCAAGAATGTATGCCCTCCTAACAGAAATTCTTAAAGGACTATGATGATCATGTTGATGCTTTATTCTTGATCTAAAATGAGAACGCTTATTGTCAAAATCAATAAATCTAGGGACCTTCAACATAGGGGAGAATGACTTCTCCAACAGCCCAGGATTTTGTCGAATAAAAGCATTCAGCAGTTTTCTGTGCTTCTCTGAGAACCTAATGAAGGCAATGTGTTTTTCATCAACTTTTTGGGTTGGCACTGTAGTTCTTTGCAGCACAGCAGAAGCGCCAGCATCCTCAACCTCAGAAACTGTAGCAATATTCAACTCCTGATCTGAACCAGGCTGGGCAGGATGCAACTTCTCACACACCACAAAAAAAGACTCAATATATGGTAATATATTCTGACTTCCAGCAGGAAGTGGGGGTGTCACACCAGTCGGCTTAGATGTAGGAGTTCGAAATGATACCAACATATCAGGGGAAGAATCTGAATAGCTCTCGATCTTGCCAATACAGGTGCTCAGCTCCAGCCACAAGGGCTCCAAAGCAGCATTGATATCACAAACCAAAGTAAGAGCAGAAGCATGCTCTTTTTCGGGAAGAATTGAAGAATCTTTTCTTTTTTCAACCAGTAATGCAACAAGAGAGCTTAACGCCTGAAGAACTCTTAATATCGCAGCTCCATCAGAAGATGATATGCTGAGTGCTTTCACCGCTTCTCCAAACATGTGCAACTCATCCATAGCAGATCTTGTCAATTTTTCAACAGACTCTGATAGCTCAGTAATAAACAGGCGACAATGAATTGGAGCAATGTCTACCAACTTCTTCATCACTTCTCCCACAAGAGCATAAGTATTGTCTGATAACCTAAACAACATAAAAGGCATTAAGCCAAGCACATGATTTATTTGCATAAAAAAGCACAAAGCAATGTCTCTGCATGTCAAAACCTAGGACAAGCTGGAATCTAGATTTACCACTCATTAAGATAAGAAAAAAAAAATTTATAAAAGACGGAAGGAAACAAACAGTACAATGAAGAAGAAGACTCCATAACTATCATACTCTTCTAAATAGATAACAATCATGTCCAAATAAACAATTCTACGGAGAGGTGCAGCTGTCAATCATACCCTTCTCGTGCCAACAGTGAGCACAGAAGCCGTAATTCTGCTTCCGGCAGGTTTGCAAGAATACTATGAATATCAAATTCACCATCAGCAGCTGAAGCTGCCATTTTAAAGTAAGAACCAAGTTTAGATGATGTTCCAACCCCAGAGGATACACTACTAGATTGTCCATTCACTTCAGCATCGGATAAGGAAACTTCAGGAGCAGCTGGTTGCTCAACAGTAGATTGTGTGGGTTGATCGGATAAATGTGATTTGCTTTCAGCGTTGTCAATGATCACTTCCAATAAATTAAGCAGCTGAGGAAAGAATACAAGGAGGCCAGAAAAATAGTTTTAACTTCTGAATGTGCCAAATGTGACCAATAAAAGAAAATAAATATGCAGTTCAATATAATGCACTACCTGCTCAAGGTGAGCTATACTTCTCAAATACAGGGGTTGGTTTAGAAGGCTTAGAAGTAAGGCAATTGACAAGTAACCTCCAGACTGCGGCCTACAGTCTACTTCATTTCGGTCAACTGCCATCACAGCTTTACCACAATCCTGATTTACATTCTCTGATTCCTGTAAGGTGGGTCTGAAAAACTTGCACTGAAGTAATATCTTAGCTACATGCGGATGATTCCGGGCCAAATAGGTCAGTGTTTCTAGAACACGTCTTGACACCAAAGGAGGAGCACCTATAAAGTAAAGACAAAATGCATAGTTATTACAAGGGAGGTGACAACACCCAAGCTAAAATAGATCACGGAGGAAAAACCAAACTCAAAATTTCACTTGATGATGAAAAACTTCCACTTTCGCAACTGTATACAATTTTNCCCAAGCTAAAATAGATCACGGAGGAAAAACCAAACTCAAAATTTCATTTGATGATGAAAAACTTCCACTTTCGCAACTGTATACAATTTTTGCATTACAGGATAAATTGAATCAAAATGTATATTGACATGCACCAGATTAGATATACTACCTTCAACTTGCAAATGATTTACTACTCGGCAAACGGACAAAACCAATCAAGAAAAATTAATAAATTTTGATTAGCTAAAAAGGAATGAATCTAAGAGAAAATAATGGAACAGAACAAATCCTCACCATCGAAAAATGAAGGACGTGAATANAGGAATGAATCTAAGAGAAAATAATGGAAACAGAACAAATCCTCACCATCGAAAAATGAAGGACGTGAATATATAACATTACGTTGGCAAGCATAAAGGCGATATGAAAGCTCAGTAGAGTTTGACTGGTTAGCAGGCTTTCTTCTATCAAAAAGCAACACGTCCATAAGAATTTTCACCAATGACGTCCTGGTTTCATTATGTGCGCATAAATTTAAAAGTAGCCTCTGCAGTTGACCTTTATACAAAGGCTGAAAAATGGAATCCATTAGAAAATGAAAGCAAAATAGAAAAGCAAACAAAGAGCATTTGAAGAAGAGATGATACCTGCACAACACGAAGTAACCTTATCATAGCATGCAAAGCATCGGTATCAACTAAAGGAGCTCCTTCAGCTTCAATGAGCCTAGATCCAAGAGATCTGCGAGAGGAAATGCTTCCACCAGTTCTGTCTAAACCAGAAATACCTTCAACTCTTCTGGTGATTTCACCTCTGCGGTTTCTAGGATGCATGCCAAAGAGAGTACGGTTGTGATATCGATGTGCAAATCGTTCACGTAACATGTTTGCCTCAGCCACAAGAGCAGGCGTGAGATTAGCAAGAATAGCATCAGATGAAGTTAGCAAAACCTGCAGTTTATAACTAATGTCAGCTGACAAACAAATACCACCTTCCCACAAAGTAACATATTACCTCTTCTCGAAGATCAGAAGGGAATGTAGCAATTATCGACACAGTGTCCATCTCAACTGGTTGGCCCTCCAGTTCCTGGGATAGATGCAGCCTTTGTGCTTGCTGCTGTGCTAGAACTTCAGCTCGAATATCTGGAGGAAGTGCAGCAAGAAATTCTGGATCAATATCTCCAGAATTTTGTGGTTCATTGCTTGGCGGCTGCACCACTTGACCCTGTTGGGTGGAAAGAACTTCAGCACGCAATTCCTCAGGAAGGGCATCCAAGAATGCCGGATCTATTGCCCCCGAACCAGTATCACTGTTAGTCTGCTGTTCCCCAACCGGTCCTTCCTCATCTGCTTCTCGACTTGAATTTTCTGAAACTTCTGTCACAATATGTAGGGATGTATCTCTTCCACTTAGTGAGGCAGAATTAGTGAAAGAAACGTTGGACCTTCTCATACGGGCAGCTTGTGAATCACCCAATGACATTCTATCAGCAGAACCTTGTCTATCTCCACCATCATCATGACCGTCATAACTTCCAATTTCAACATCCAGACTCCGAAGGCTCTCCCCAAAAGTTGCACCACTACCACCACTTTCTTGACTCACAGCTTCAACATCCCTCACAGCAGCATCATTATGTTCAAACTGCATTTCAACAGGTTGTGATTGTTGAATCACCTGAGTTCCTTGCAGGGATTCACTTGCAGCAGGTCTACTATTGGTACCATCAGAACTGTTAATTGCCACAGGTGGTGGTAAATTATCGTTACCATGCTGCCCACTGTTCTCAACAATAGTCTCAGACCTTCCACTAGGTTCTGATGTCTGTATTTGTCCATTGCCATCTCTATTATCAGGCTCTGCATTTGCATCAAGTTCAGACAACTTCTCAGGAGTTGGTCTCCTCAACTGGGAAATAAGCAATTCTTCAAGGCCTTGGGATCTTACACCATTGTTAGAGCCACCGTTATGTTGGATGTCGTTGGCCCACAAGTTTAGCCGGTGCCCATGGCGTCCACTCCTCAAAGACCTGAAAACAGTATCCAACCCTGAAGAATTGTTTTCCAAGCTCCTTTCTGAAATAACCATATCCCGATTATTCTCTGAAACAAATAAATCAAATTGTTATGAAAAATAAATACATGATATAAGTATACAGTCAACATAAAATGTAGCAAAATATGGGAAAAGATTACCCGAAGGTCTAAAAGGAGTAGCATGCAATCCAGGACCCCCTAAAAGGGGATGTCGTGAGGGTGCAACAGTATCTCCTGTTCTTCCTAAAAGATTATAAATGGAAGTTGTGCGCCCTTGACGTCTAGAGCCAAATATTTCAACTGGCATTACATGGAGAGTTTCATTTTGAGAAGTATCTCTTCCAAATACCTCAACATGGTCAAAAACATTTATTCCATTAATACCCTCTTCTAGTCGTAATAAAACTCCATCTTCATCATCCTCATCATCTTCATCATCTTCCTCCAGTACCTCATCAAATTCGTCATCGTCAATCTCATGATCATCATGGTCTGTATCAGGATGTGGAAGATGGTGGACTTCATCATCTTCCAGATCATTCTGCTCCTCCTCGTCCTCATCCTCGTCCTCATCCTCATCTTCATCTACTTCATCACCATCATCCCCAGACATCTCCTCATCGTCATCTTCTTCTAGATTTTCTGGCACATGAGGCTGAATTTCAATTTGAATATCCACTGTATCAATACCATTTTCAAGACCACGTGCTTCCTCCGGTGTTACATGCATACACTCATCTTCGGCATTGGCCCCAAAAACCCCATGAAGATCTTGGTCGTGCTCCATATCATCGGTAACAGCCTCGGAACCACCGTAGATTTGGTTAGCATTATACGGCTCAATCTGCTCAGCTGGGATTGATTCATGATTGGACTGTGACACTGTTTCCATTGCCCTGGGTGTCTCGCCAATATTCTCACCACCAGGTTGATGGTGATCAGGAGTCTTAGATGAACTATCACCCTTTACTGCATTAGAATCTCCAAAATGAACATGCTCCTTGGTTACCAATTCCAGGGCTTTAATAACACCTGTAACAACTTTAGGCGAGTCTGGATGGTCTAGATCCAGGACTTTAAGAATTTGAGTGAAAGACCTAACAAGACCAGCGTCAACAAAAGTTGCAGAAGCTTCTGTAGTGATGTATGAGCCTGTGGGTGTACGGGCAGCTAACATATCATTTAGCAGGTCAACAAAAGCTTGAAGGTCACTGCTGGGTGGCCTAGATCCATTACATGAATCAATAAATTGGTTCAGAATAGAACCAACCTCCACAAAAATCCTTCTTCTTGCCTCACTGGAACGGACACAGGAGGCAACCAGAAACTGACTCCCCCTGGTTGCTAATTTATGCTTCCAGTCACCATCAACTTTCTTTTCCTTCTTAGAATTTCGTGATAATGGGATAAATCCATGAAGGATGTGATGAATTATTCCACCAGTGCATCCGCCACTAGATTCCCTTTGATGAACAGGTCTGGAACAACAAACTTCAGTATCTCTCCGAATCAGGACATGAACTGAGGAGGCATACATTAACAAAATCTCTGTCAACAACTTTAAAATAAACACCACCTTCGCCAATGATACAGAAGCTTCCTGGCTATTTGCATCATCTTCAGATAGCGAAGCAATGGCTTTCCCTTTTCCCTTAACTGCAGCAACATCAATGTCCATATCAGAAGATGCTTGGGCACCGCTGGTCAACTCCACAGTAACATCATCTTTCATAGGAGGTATAAATGTATATACAGACTCCAAAAGAAGTTCAATCACATTTATGAAGTTTTGAGAGGATTTTTTATGAACACGACTACTTCTAGAATCATGAAACTTGCTCCGCACATTTCCTGCAGTGGCTGGATTAGCATTGCCCAAAGGAACTTTCACATCATGATTCTGTGTTTTCTCTTTTTCCATTGATTTTTCCTTCTCTCTGTCTTTCTCTTTACTTTTATCCTTCTCACGATCTTTCAGAAATACAACGTAAGGCCTCTCACCAATCATCTCAATTTGGCAGACAGATTGAGCAGCCCGCATAAATATCACAGGATCCCTTGAAATAACAGAATTTAAACCTAACAAAAAATTTCTGGGGGTTACCCTCCCATTTGGATATCTGTTCATAGCAGTGATAAGGGTATGCCTAATTTCAGATTCCATTGCCTGCTGAAGAGTTTGAGGATCTTCAAGGATGTGACGGATAATGGTAGATGCAATACTGTCGAACCCAGGAAAGAGGCTAGTTGTTGGCAATGAAAGCAAGGAAGTTAACCCCCCCGCTTCAAGGAAACTAACAGCAACAGAATGCGATCTGGTGAGACTCGAGCATAACTGCAGAACAGCATGCATTGTTTCACATGGAAGCCGTTTCTTGATACAGCTGCAAGCAATTTCAATAAGTTCTTTTTGATTGCCAACATCAATATACTTTGGGGAAAGTCCCAAGGCAGACTGCAACTTATTTTGTTTATCTTCATCAATGGTCAAAGCGTCACCACCAACATTATCCCTTTTCAGTTGGTCTGCTATTTCAGGATTGAATTTCTTCTCCTCCTGCAAAAGCCGATCAATGGCAAGAAATGCAGCCGTAACCCACTTAGGAACTTCAACTTTAACGCCAAAAGACAATCCAGAATCCCATTGCGAAAGTAGATTTGAGGAAACTGTAACTAAACCATTTTTATAGGCAGCTTCTCGTGCCACAGTATCGTCATTAAGGATTAAGGCAATAACATGAAAAAGAGCAGATAATGTTGTACTATTTCCACTATCAGAAATTTTATCACAGCCCTTCACGCTGTCAATCAGAAAAGACATCACATTAGACCGATTTTGACCATCATTCTGAGAGCAAATCATCACAAGCAGGTCTCTAACTGGAAATGCTAGAGTTTCTTTTGCTCGCAAAAGCCTTACGCATGTAGATAACAACTCCTCGGTACAAGGGAGTTGGACTGATTCTTCTATCTGCTTTGAGACCTCACTTGAAACAGGTTCCTTCATTTCCAATTCAGAGTTTCCTAATGATAGGGCAAGTGCACGAGCAAGTTCATCATCCTCTTGGACCTCCTCTGGATGGGAGAACAACCACTCCATAGCTAATTCTACACTGTTCGATCCAACTTGCCTCAGTGCTTCTTCTGCCCTACTCCTTGAAAAACCCATCTCAACAATTGTCGAAATTGCTGTTTCATTTGGAGGAGGGCCAGCAATACGAGCACTGGAATTGCTACTGACACTTTTAACTTCAACCCCAGAATATATATGCCTAATGATAGATATAACAGTGGTAATAAATTCACAACTACAGTCAATAAACTGAGGATGGGTCCAAACAGGGAGGACTGCCTTCAGCACCATGGACTGGAGGACCTTCACAAAAGTCTCTGCATCGCGAGGAAAGGGAACATCACCACTAGTCAGTGGTTGTGCAAGCAAATGCTTAGTGAATGAAGATAATATAAACGGTGAGGTCACCAGGTGATCCATGAGTCTTCCATAGCTGGCTAAGGGGCCTTGAATCCATGAATGATCATTATCTGCCTTTTCATCTTGCTTTAAATTTGCATCATCGGTTTCCATAGGAGAAGACGGGGCTCTATTTATTGTGAAAAGTAACTGGCTTGTAGCTTCAAAAGTGGTCAGAACAGATGACACAACTCCATGCCCATATAAGCAATTTAGCAAAACAGTATTACAGGAATCTGGTCTATCCAGTAATATGCCGTCAACAAAATCAATAACCTTCCCAAAGTAACGGCACTTGGTTGATATTGATCCCTCAGATCCAGAAGCATTCACATGACCCACAAAATTCATATGATCTAACACAAGAGAGGACAAAGTGGAAGCCACGGCCTTGGAGGAAGACGATACATTTACCACATCATCACGGCGACGAGATGGAAGCAGCATCACCTTCCCCAACTCTTGAATCAAATGAGTAGAATGGAAAGAAAGGGATCTCACGAGGTCGCAACAAGAAGCATAACAAGTTCTATGCTTGGAATATTCTTTTCCGTTAGAGGNCAACTCTTGAATCAAATGAGTAGAATGGAAAGAAAGGGATCTCACGAGGTCGCAACAAGAAGCATAACAAGTTCTATGCTGGGAATATTCTTTTCCGTTAGAGGCCCCAATGGTGTCAGAAGACTCTGAACGTCCTTGATTATTGGCTCCAAATTGCAGGAGTGGAGAACCATTAGGACCCATCCTTTGAAGAGAACTAGGGGCACGACCAAGATCCCGATACAAATTAATAAGGTCAAAAAACTGAGATTCAACGCTCCATCCAGATGTCCTCCTCCTTAACAAGGGATCAAGGAACTGCCTGAAAGAGTTAAACCTTTGCTCTTCAATTTCATTTGTATGGACCTCAGAGTTCTGCAACTCAGTAACAGAACCTGTACTTTCATCTTCTAACTCAGGTTTTACATCTTCAAGGAGTGCTATCTGCCACAAAATTTGACGATGCACACGTCCAATATCTTCTAATACATTCTTGCTCTCATTGCCAAACTCAGTGAGCAATGCCGTCACCCATCGATTGTCTTTGGAGTCAGCAAGAAACAAAAGGAACTCAACAAGAAAAAGTGAAGAAAATATTTTTTCATCTGGTGTTGTCCTGGGATCAAGCAAAAATGATCCAGAAACCAAGTCAAACCCAGTCAAGACGTTCTTTAGATGGTCTCTAAGCGAGGAGCAGAACGCACGTGCCAAGGGAGCAGAATGATGCTGGGTAAAACCTTTGAAAACCATTGTACTATGTAAAGCAATAGTTCCATTAGCTGACTGAGCAATGCTAGGTCGTAACAGCAGCTTCAATAAAGCCTCAATCCCAGAATTCTCCACAAATATCCTACATGTTTCAGAATTCTCCATTGTCCTGTGAACCAGTACCATCAGATGAAAAATACATAATTGAACGACTTGCTCAGTATTAATCACTTCTTCAGTAACAATGCTGTTATTTTCTTTGTCATCAGAATCTGTTTCCATTGCAGTGTTCCCATTAAGCTTTCCTGATGACCCAGCAGGGTCCTTATCCCCAAGGGAAGTGATTTTTTCAATTACTTCAAGGATAATATCAACTCCACTGCTTCGCAATGATGAAACATGGCGCCAAAGCTCTTCCACTGCATTAGCCAGAGGAACAATTGCTTCATTCATTACCAGAACATATTTTTCTTTGGTAAAAATGTCAATAAGGAACCTCAGTGCCAAAGTTTCTTTCACTGCTTCCAGTCCTCTGGCATTAAGACAAATTGCACCAATCCCATTAGGAACGCAAGTAATTGCCTTAGGAGAAGGCAGTATTCCAGCTGCCACTGAAGCTAAAAATGCATCTGGAAGACCCAACTCATGCAACAACGGATAACAAGTAGGATCTTTATGGATGATTTCGCTCATTAGAGTCACAGCGGAGCAATAAATATCACCACCAAATTTATCTACATTGCCAAATATCAGTGACAGAATGTCAGGTAAAGTGTTCGAAGAGCTCGTTGGGACATATGTAGCAACCCCCAGTGCCTTCAGTGAAACCTTAATCATCCGTTTTTGATTATACAACTGGTCATCATTACATCTGGAGCTCTCACCAATAATCATTGAATCTATATTATTCCCACTTAAGCCAATTACTCTATGTACCTCTGTCTGCAGCCTTTCAACCAAAATTTCAACTCCCCCTAACTCTTTAAAAAGAGATGCAGCAGAGCTGCTGAAATCCATGAGCTTTTGCAATGTTTTCACAGCAAGACAAACGAGATGCAAATGGGAAGGGTCTGAATCCTCCAATAGAGGTAGGAAAGTGGAAACCATCCCTGAACTCCGAATATTGTTTCCTGAAGCTGAAGAGGAAACCATGTGGAGCAAGTAGAACTGAAGGAGCGCTTCCACAAAGGCAAGAGATGATGGATCGTTTGAATTTTTCAATGATAAAATAGCCTTCTGAAGAACATTCAAGAGTATTGTACGGTTCCCCCCAGCAAAACTAATGCTAGATCCACTTAAAATCCTCCGTTCATGCGATGAATATGCAGAAAACTGAGCTCCCAGAGCACGCATTGCAAGTGTCCTGATGGTTCCAGGAACAGTTTCCTCTGACCGCACAATTCTAATCAGTTCATTTGTATATTCTGGCTCATTAGCAAAGAAAGCAACAAGCTCGTCATGAGAATCACCCGACTGAACAAGTACAATGAAGGCAAGAAGGCATATTTTACTATACAGTCTTCTTAAATTAGAAGAGTGAAAGGCACGAGCATATCTGATCCTGGTCAAAAGTGAGAATCTAAGCTCAGGAGGTACATCATACAGCTCAATGCACTGTTTCAACACCGTCAAATCATCTTCCTTCTTTAAATGTAAATCTGGTATGTGTATAACCCTGGAATTAGAAGAGCTTGAACTTGAACTGCTTTCATCGCTACTTTTGGCACCACACCCATGCAACTCAAAATATAGGCTCGAACCTATCCGGTACTGAGCATTATTAGTATCATTTTCAACATCATGTGGAAATAAACAACGTCCTTCCTCTCGGGTTATCTCATTTGCAACAACACATGAATATAAACCCAAGCCCTCTTCCTTGCTTCCCCATCCCTGTGCGAGAGAGAGAAGATAGCTATTTACAGAACCACAACCAATCAACTTCCCTCTTCCATGAAGCTTCGAGGGATTTATTTTAACAAGGGCAGAAAGAGTTTCTAACGAAGCTATAAGAATTTCAGGATCCGTTGATGCAAGTAGGAGCTTGAAATACTGTTGGAGGAAGAAAGAAAAAACAGAATTATGAAGAAACTCAGGACTTATAATAAAAGGTAGTAGGACAATCCTAAGATAGAGGCAAAATAAAAAGTTTTACCAACCAAAATGTAAAAAAGCATAGTGAATCAACATCATCAGCATAACATACCTCCAATCCATCAAGGGATCCCTTGTTGTGGCAATTCTCTAATACTATCTGCATGACACGCAGAATCTGTAGAATTGCATGTTTGGGAAATGGGCTATCATCTTCTAAAATTTTATCAGACAAGAGGTCATTCCTACAAGATAAATATGTCTTGAAATATGTATCAAAATGCAGAAATAGAGGCCTCCAATGATGATAGTTGCCCTGAAACCCGAGGAAACAAGTCTTATATTGGATATCTGAAATCATTCAAGGAACTAAAACTTCATGTTACAAAGTATCCACAATTTACCACCTTATTGTATTCCCATCGAAAACCAGAAAGATGTATTGCTATATCATGCAATGGACACTGGATCACCTTGTCAATAAAGGCTTTGATTTTTGGAGGCTGCAAAGCAACATATAGACCAATCGTGTCACCAAAAAAAAAACAAAGGATAATAGATTAGATAGAAAAGAGAGCGAAGAGTTTTTATTTTGATGAGAAACCAAGCTATCATGGAGAGAAAATGAAAGAACACAAAGGCCATAAAAAAAAGAGGGCCCTCCAAAAGAGGCCAAACAATTAACTATACCAAAGAAAAAAAAGCCTCTGGTTCAAAATAACAAGGCCTAGCAGAAAATTATAAATAAAAGAGAGCAGTGTGAGCCAAAATGAAAGGGAGATATCATTAATGTAGAGGTCTGTATAACATACTTCATAAATGAAAGGTATGTGAATTTTACCCCTTCCTAAGAAAAAACTTTGCTCCACCCCTAGAGTCTTTATGGTAAAATTAGAACGGGCTAAATTATTTACTTGGTAGTATGTTGGCATAAAATGCATTAAAATGCATTAGTCAGCCTTCTAATTTGGAAGAATGTAATAAATTCATGTTATTCTTCCAGTTATTTCATGAGGCGTAAATGAGACATAGAACTTGAAGCCTATTGTTTCATGAAGGCATAAAACTCATCTACAAATTTTACACCTTGAAGCTGGCATAAGTGTCAAGCCTTTAAACCATCAATATAAAGTTATAACCGTTTTGTTTTGGCTTGAACCAAGGAAGTAGGAAAAATTACAAAATAAAATAGACATAGTGTACCAAGAGGAGCCCAAAAAGTTGTAAGATCCACATATTCTAAAAGTTGCAACACTTATCTTCAACAATTTTACAATACTAGGCAACAATTGAATATTGTAATCCTACGATTCAAAATCACTTTTAAAAGACACACACAAGCACTCATCATTTAATTGAAAAAAGCAACTCCAAAGCCCTTAATGGCTAATATCTGCCACCATTCCTGACGTCTCCGAGGAGGATGAACAAAAAAACAAAGAACTCATCTTTTTTAGGGCAACATCACTACCACAGTAGTAATATCACCGCTTACTCAAATTCTTATGTTTGGTTCTGCAGGAGAAAAATAACAACTTCAAAGAAAAAGAAAGCTCAATTTGGGCACAAAATTCTCACTTCTAAGATCCAACTTTTCTATAGTACGGTTCTTTTTCTCCTTGTGGGAACTTGGAGGGCGAAGGAGTACTAACATCTTCATCCATCAATCATTGCCGTAATTATCTAATTGAATTTAATATGTTTTTAAAGAAATGAAAGGAAAAAAAAAAAAACTCACAGGCGGTATTAAAAAGTAATAGAAATATCAGATTAAAAAAATTGTGAAAATTTTGTTCCCTACCAATACTGACTTGATGGAACTTCACATGTCCATACATCAATCTTCCTTCTTTTTAATAAGAAACCAAGCTACAATATCTAATAAAAGCTCATATACATCAAACTTCATTGAATCTTGCAGGGATATCAGGCACTACAATTTAGCTTTTTCAATCCAGCCCTACACAAATATATTTATCCAATTTTTGGGGCATTCAAAATATGACTGAACATGGCATGTGTCGAATGTCAATATCGAGAAAATAAATGTCCTACTTAAATAATAGCCTCTGAAGTTAAATTGTCAATGCTTCATCCATAAAAAATTGCTCGCTCATTGTTTAAAATCATTATAAAAAAAAAAAACCCAAAACGTAAACGCAGCATGTGATATAACTTATGAAGTGAAAAAAAACATTACCAACAGATGTGACATAATTAAAAAAGCTCTTCTATTAACTTAAACTACACTACATCGTGCTGAAAAGTGTGATATACTGCAGTATAACACAAATATCTCCATTAATACATAAGAAACGTAAGTGATTCCTCAGTCAAAATCCGCACTAGTCATCAACTAAACGCCACATTACTACCAAAACATTGAGAGACAAAAGTCGCCTAAAATTGCCATTGACGCCCTTTCCCACAAACTCGAGTCATCCGAACCAAATATACGACAATCAAATTATCGTAATCGCTAGTTGGGCATACCAATTAGTGCAATGGATAGATAATATCCATCGGAAAGCGGCATAGAAGTCAGAATGCATGAAACCACTCATCGAGAAAAAAATTATTAAAAAAAAAAACAAGAAATTTAAAACTAACAGGCTCAGAGTCGAGTTTAACAGAAGGACCAAAGGAGCCCTCGCCGGATAGAAGTTGCCGCAGCCTCGACGGCAAGCTTGATCTTTGCGTAGTCATCTCACCACGTCTTCTCGACTTTCAACTACTGTAAAAAGAGGGAAAAAAAAAACAAAAAAAAAAAATGAAAAGATGCAATCAAAATTAAGAATAAAGAGAACCGATACAATCAAACAGAGCAACAGAAGCATCAAAAACCCTAACACTGAAGTCAAAATAATTGCAATGGGTGTGACACACAAAATATGGAGTGAATGAGTTAGAGAGAGAAACGAAGAGGAGCGGTACCTGAGGAAGAAGATAGAATGAGAACGCAAACGCGCACATCCGCAAATTGGTGAGTGTTGAACAGCAAGAAGCAAATCGATGGGGGTTTTGAGAGGAAGAGAGAGAGGTGGAAACCGCGAAACGATGGGAGAAAAGGAAGAAGAGGAGAGAGAGAGAGAGATAGAGAGAGAGAGAGAGAAGGGGCGGGGCGGGGGGGGGGGNTAAATCCTTTTATTCTTTAAATTTCTTTTTAAATAATTCCTTTTATCTTCTCATTTTCACTATTTAATTAGTCCAATTTATCTCATAGTAATTACGTGTGAATATGGATTGTTATGACGCAATATTTATCACTGAGAATATATATAAAAATATTATTAATATTTACCATTTTTAAATAAGATATAAGATAAAAATATAAACTAATTAAATCTTGAAAATAAAATAAAATATATTACTAAATTTTGAGGATAAAATAAAATATATTTCTATTCAAATTTAACTGATTACAAATATTTAAGATATATTTCTTAACTAATATATCCTTCAAATATTAAATGATTATGAATATCATATAATATTTAAGACATAGTCGGTAACTAATATATCCTTCAAATATTAAATGATTATGAATATTGTGTAATATTTCAGATATAGTCGTCGGTAACTAATATATTATTCAAATATTAAATGATTATGAATATCATATATCTCATAATTAATTCAAACTATAAATAAGTTGCACTAAATTTTGAATATCACAATGTCGTAAGTGATTTTTAGATTTAAGCATTAATAGTGATTTAAAATAATTTAACGTGAGGTCCCATGTTAGGTGGAGAGAAGAATAAAACTTTTTTTATAAGAATGTGAAAACCTCTTCTTAATAAAGGTGTTTTAAAACCATGAGGTTGACGATGATACGTAACGGGTCAAAGCATACAATAGCTACTAACGGCGAGTATAGACTGTTAGAGATGTTTGTGATTTGTGGATTTTGGGCTTTGCAACTTGTTAGATCAATTGTTACTGCGATCTTTCAAATGTTAAACAATTTATTTATTTTTTAAAAATATTTGGATTATTTTTAAATTTTATTAAATTTTAGAGATGTTTGTCAGACGAACACAACTCTAGTATGATATTGTCCACTTTGAATATAAGGTCTCATGGCGGGTTTGCTTTGGAATTCCCAAAATGCCTCCTACCATGGAAGTATTCATTGATTATAAACCCATGATCATTCCCTAAATTAGCGAAGGGAAATAGTATTCATGGATTATAAACCCATGATCATTCCCTAAAATAGCAGATGAAAATAGTATTCATTGATTATAAACCCATGATCATTCCGTAAATTAGCGGATGGAAATAGTATTCATTGAGTATAAACTCATGATCATTCCCTAAATTGACGGACGTGGGACTTTCTCGAACAATGTTATTGAAATAAAACTCATATTCTATAGATATTTTATATAGTTTAGTCTTTCTTTGTATTCTCTAAAAACAGTATTAATTGAATTATAAATAAATAGTTAGACATATTTGAAAGCAAAATAATAATAATAATAATAATAAAAAGTATATTAAAAAGTGATTATTTTAATATATTAGAATGCCGTATAACACCTTCTCGCTTTCTTGTAACACTATTGTATAGCCCAAACAAACGTGGGCGGGCTGAGGAGTAACCACGTACCAAATGCGTTGGCTCTGTCCCTGCTCATAAAATGTAACCATAGCCCCATTCCATGCGTGGATAAACCATGGACGAGATAAGAGCTTCAACACCGCCGCCGCCGCCGCAAGACGAGGGAGCAGGGAGGTTTTCTGGCTCGAAGGAAGAAGCGTCGGTGATGGATCGCGTTAAGAAGGGGTGCACGGCCGTTTATGCGTCTTCTCAAGAGGCAGTGCGTTATGTGAAAGCTTTTTTGGTTGGCTGGGTTAGTTAGTTAGTTCTGTTACTTTTTTGAATTAGGATTGTTTGAACTCTTCTCGAAACTGTGTTGACGGAAAATGAAGTTTGGCAGGGGAAGAAGATGGCGGCGAGGAGCGAGAAGGAAGCGGCGGAAGCAGATTTGAAGATGGCTAAAATGCAGGTTGAAGCTACTGAGGCCGCAGAGAACGCCAAGAAGGGAACTTAATTAGCGCCCATAATATTTTAGAATGAATCATCAGAAGTTTAGCCCTTCCCCTTGTAACCATTTCTTCTTACCATTTTTCTAATTTTTGTAAATTTTGTATAAATAGTTCTATGATTTTATGTATATGACCTATTTGATATGTTTGAATTCTATATTCGAAGTTGCGATTGAATCTATTCATTCAAAAGAATCGAATACGTTTCTTATGTGTTATATTGGATTTGAATCATTGGATCAATAAACACCTTGGATTTAATTGATTGTCTTTGTTACGTTGCTAGGATTTGAATCATTGGATCAATCTATATTCATCCAATTGATGGTCTCCTTTGCGTCTCTAACAAACGCCTTTTAGAGAAACCAAATGTGATATGTGATATCCCACCCGAAACCTTTTCCTTTTAGAGAAACCAAATGTGATATGTGATATCCCACCCGAAACCTTTTCCTGACATCTTAAAAACCTTGAAGAGAATTCTAGGATTTTAGGAAAATCTGTCTAATACGATAATTAGGAAAGTCTACCTTATCAAGATATGGAAACCTTTCCTAAGATCTGATCTTAAAAATCTTGAAGAGAATTTCAGGAAAGTCTTAATTAGGAAAGTCTACTTGATACATTAATTAGGAAAGTTAATTAGGAAAGTTACGAGAGCTTATGCGGTAGGACATTAGCTTATGCGGTAGGATTGAGTGGTTTCTGATATTTTTCCATTCATTTCTCATCCATTCTCCCTACCTGATTTAACAACTTGATTTAACAACTAAATGGAGGTTAGCTTCCCAACAAAAACTTTTACAAATATTATACCTTTCGCAAATGGGATTTCATAGTTCATAATTGCTTTCGAAGAGGGAATGAATCTAAAAATAGTGAATAAAGAAGAAAGAAAAAACAGAGCATGCTGATGGGGCAATAAAGGAGCAGAGTATTATGAGAAGGGAATATTATAACAAACCATGGGCGGAGGACGGAGGTGGAGGAGCTTCCAGACGAATATAGTCGTACATAATGGCTTGGAAAGGGCTGGTGCTTCTCGGCTGCGTGAAGAAGATGGTGTTGTCGCCGGAGACCAGCCGGTTTCCCGGAATATTCACGTTGTAGAGCCAGTACAGGCCGTGAATGCCGTGTCTGGCGATTGAATTGTCCCTTCCGATTAGCCCACTTGAGAACACCGGCTTTGCTTTCGGGTCATTTACTCCAACCTTCAAAACATCAAACTTTCGTCTCAGTAATTAATGGTTGGAAACTCTGCAAAAGTTGAACAAATTTTAAATTTGTAAACCTGCAATTCCGCGAGAGAAGCGGAGGCCAGTGCGACCCGAAGCTGGTAAGTTGCTTGGCTGTCCACGTTGTCCAGCTCGAACTTCACCTGCCATGTTGTTCCCTTGAATGTTCCGTTTTCTGTCTTCCTGTAGATCAACAGAAGCTGTTTGTATTCTCTTCTTCTTCTTGGCAGTGGTTAATATACGTTAATACATATAATTAGATACAACTTTGGTTGATCTTTCACTGCTCAATTTGGTTTCATATATAGCCGCCTGCTTCCAGCTTAAATCTGATACTCTAAACGACTTGTTCTCTCATATTGTTAAATGTTCATGATATCGTTGATTTGGACTTCGTGAAACGACTCAGTTTTTAGAAGACAACGACTGCAACAAGCTCATTTTCAATCCTCATTTACGTGAGATCCACATTATAAGGGGGGCTTGCAAACGCATTTTAAAAACTTTGAGAAGAATTTCAAAAGGAAAAATTCAAAAAAGATATCGGCTAGTGGTGGGCTTGGACCGTTACAAATGGTATTAAAGCAAGGACACCGGGCGATGTGCCAGCGAAGAGATTGAATCCCGAAAGGACACCGGACAATGTGCCATTGGGGAGGCTGAACCCCGAAGAGAGGTGGACACAAGACGGTGTGCCAGCAAGGACGTTGGACCTTGAAGGGGGTGGATTGGGTGTAGACACGAGACGGTGTGCAAGTAATGACATTGAGCCCCGAATGGGGGTGGATTGGGGGTTCCACATCGATTAGAGAAGAGAACGAAGGCCAGCGAGGACGCTGGGTTCTGAAGGGAGGTGGGGAGGTGGATTGTGAGATCCCACATCGGTTAGGGAGGAGAACGAAACATTCTTTATAATGGGTGGGTGTGTAAACCTCTCCCTAGCATACCCATAAAAGACAATATCTATTAGTAGTGGGCTAGGGCAGTTACAATTTATCAATCTCAAAATTTGATTTTCTAGAGTTAGAAAAGACAACATTTAGTGTAATTTAATTATTTTTCGGGACCAGACGAGTTTGATGAGAAAGAAGAAGCACACCTGGTAACCTGAGCGAAGAACCAGTCCTTGGTATAATCACTGACGCCGACGGTATACACCAAGTCTGCATCGGGATACAATTCGCTGTACCTTTCCCACAGACCATACTGGCGAAACCTGATAAATCAACTATCAACTTTGAGAATCAATCGAAGGGATTAATGAATAATTATGGCAAGAAGATTGATTTACTTATCGGGATGGTTAAGATAGAGCTTATTGACGTAGTTGGGATTTGGATCTGGAACATAGAACTCTGCTGCTGAGCGATCCGGGACTCCAATTTCCCACAGTGTCGCCCCTGCTCTTGGAGGCTCGTATATTATCTCATCGACGTCTATCTGACTACCTATATTCTCAGCACGTATATAATTAATTATTAAGAATCACGGATCTTCATAATAGTATAATATTGTTTACTTTGAGCGTAAGCTCTCATAGTTTTACTCTGGATTTTCTCAACAAAAAAAACCATACTAATGGAGATCTATTCTTTATTTATAAACCCGCAATCATGGAAATCCTCTACAATCTCTAACATTAATTGGAATCAAATTGATTGTTGAATCATAGTAAGAAAATAAGAACCTTCTGTAATGTTGATGATAGAATCGTAACGATAATCTCCAATAAAACCGGGGACCCATGCATATAAATTGTAGTCGCCAGGCCTTACGTGGTCGATGAGAAAGTATCCATCTTCATCTGCTCTGCTCCAAAATTGGTAACCCTGATAATATTTAAACGATGAATTTAATATATATTGTTCATATTTTCTTTCAAAATATGAATGTCTACCTTGCTCTCTCTTTGCCATGAACCTACGTCTCCTGGTGGAGCTAAGCCAACAAACGCACCGTTTGCTGGAATGTAGTCTTCACTAACGTAGCTAGATCATGTCATTTACTTTAACTAATCAATTTTTGGATTAAGAACTAAAAATTCAACAAAAATATGTTAAAAACGAGAAATATAAATAGAATCGAAAATAAGATATTTATTAATGTTCCCAACATTTAAATAATATACAACTATACAAGCAAGCTACCTACATGTAAGGATACAAGCTACCAACTAACTTATATATCAATCCATTCCTAAAAATAAAATATACTACCAACAAAATATATTTCAAGAATATTTTTATTTCTCAAATTAAATTTCATAATAAAATTCAATGGAAAATGTGTACCTATCTTTGACTAATAGTCTGCCACTGATATTACCCCGTTGGTTTGACTTTGGAAAATCCTCCGAAGCAGGGAAGCTGTATGGCCAACTTTGGACTTCAATCGATGCCTTGTTGTAGGGAAGAAATTAGTCTTTGATTGAACGATAATTTAGTTTTAAATACAAATTGGCTCTTTAAACTAATTAAAATCTATGTAATTTTTTATGGACTACATAGGCACGATGGACAACCACAAATACACTGTCTAATTTGTTATGGTTTTCTAATAAACAATGAGATAGTATTTCTTACTGATCCACGACTCCTTTCCTCTCCTAACAATTTTCAAGGAAAATGAAGAGTTAAAAGAGAAAACCTGTGATTTGCCATCTTCCCAGAGCTGAAGTGCGTCGCTAGAATCGTAAGTGGAGTTGAGATAGATAAACACAGGACCGAAGACTTTCTTCCACGCCTCGCCGGCTCCGATTTTCGGCACCAGATCCTCTCCCGTGTAATGGGCGCTAATAAAAACCTGATTCCATACGGTCGTTTTTGGCTTAGTCTCTGGCTTCTGATGCGCACAAACATTAAAGTCATGAATGGAGGCAACAAGAAAAATCGCTTACAGCAAGAGTGGTCGGGCCGACGTGCGAAGTCAGGTTCTGTTTAACGGGTCCACCGGAACGGCACTCATTGCTGGGGGTGATTAGCCAGAACCCGATTGGCGGGTCGGTGGATATCCATCCATGGACGCCGCTATCTTTGTTATCGCATGAATACTGATACTTGTCATCCACCTTTACAGTACACAACCATGAGAAGAAGAATCAGAACACATTTACGTTTCCACGACTCTGGTTTTTCCCATTAGTCTAATAAAATTTCGTTCTTCCAAGCTAAGTAAGAGAAGGTATTAAGTTAAATTTAGGCTGTTTGGGTTTTGTGATCGTCGGGAGGGAGTCCCATTGGCTAATTTAGAGAGGATGATTATAGATTTATAAAAAAAAGAATACATCTTCATTCGTACGAAGACTTTTGGGGAAACCAATCGCAAAGTTGTAAGAGCTTATGCTCAAAGTGGATAATCTCATATCACGGTGCAGGTTCGTGGTTCCTAACAAAAATAAAATTTAATTAGAATAGATTCGATAATGGACCTCTCCCTGAAGCTCGGATTCGATGGGGTCGACGAGCAGGACAGCCTCTGGATAGGCCAGAGCTCGGCCTCTCGGTGGTGACCGGTCATCTGGAAGTGGCATGGATCTCTGTCTGTTGTCTGCCATGGCCATATAATGGAACCTACAAAAGATTGTCCAGAATAACTATAAAGTCCACAAGAATGCTTTAAAGTAAACATTCAGTGGAATATTATTGAGAATTTCGTACCTGTCTTTTCTGAGTTTGAAGGCGAGTCTGGTTTCACCAAGGTTGAAACCAGGCCATTCTTTCAAGTGTTGGTAAATAGCATACGAATAGAATCCAGACGAACCCCGAAGCATTATAAACCTACATAGCTTCAAATCCATTCATCAGAAAGAAGTTTGCAATTTAATAATCAAGATCTGAATCAATCTCAACCTTTTATCAATCTCTAACGGCACAAGCTTTCCCTCGAGAGACAGATCCCATTTTCTCGTAAAGGAGAGCTCCACTTGGTCTTCATTTTCCACTATAACCTCAAAATCTGTAGCCTTTATCCTACAAAGCAAATTTGGCAAACTCAAAATATACAACCAAAGAACTGCAGGCCAGAAGATCAGCAAGAAATGCAAGTTGGTGAGCAAAAAAGCAGAATACATACACATCAAACGATCCAGTTGCAGAGGCTGATGGGTTCCACACGAGGTCCCAGTACCTGCATGCATGGAACATGTCCTTAGGTTGCATATATTTTTTAATCAACGAAGCATTGGTCAAATTAACAAGCCAATAGGAACACCTACTGACTTATATGAAGCAAGTTTTTCGTTCATAATATACCCTCTGTTAGATTCGTCATTGAGAACTTCGAGCAAGTTGTCAACTCCATTGTATCGAATTCCGGTCACTATGCCATCTGGGTTTGACAACGTGACTTGGACTATGCCATTGTCCATTGTCACCTGCACATTTCTCGGTTTTGACATCAAAAGTGTTAATTGTTGGGAGGTAGTCTCACATTGACTAATTAAGGAAATGATAATAGGTTTATAAGTAATGAATACATCTCTATTAGTATAAGGTCTCGGAAAAAAAAAAATAAAGTGGGTTTATACTCAAAGTGGACAATATCATACCATTGTGGATATCCGTGATTCCTAACAAAAATGAGAGGACATAAAGAGAGAAAGAGGGAGGGATGGACGTACCTGATGTTCTGCAATGGAGAGTTGCACACCCAGTGGCGGCATGTTGACAGCCCTCGACCTACTGGTTGATAGATAAGCCAACCTCTATATCTAACAAAAGTAATGTCTTATTTCTGGGAAGTTGAGGATAATGTGTTAAGTTTGGGGAAGAAGAGATTACTTACATTTGAATGTGAAATTCAGGGTTGGGTTTCTTTAGCTTTACATAAACAAAAAGGTCCAAAACCACAAACTTTTTTAAGAATCTTTTTGGTCTGTTTTTTTTCTATATCTTTACTTGGTCGCCAATTAGGCGTGAAGTGTAAGATTCGCTACTTAGAGTTGCAAGTCAAAATCAAACTCCTGTTGCATCCTAGTTTTCACTTTCCCTTCTTGATGTTCTTGGTTAAGTTTAGTTGAGTTTCAAGTTATCGTGACATAATTTAAAATATTAAACGAATTAGATCATCTTTTTGCTTCCTTTTAAAAACAAGTTTTTGTTTTCTTAAATGATACTTTCAAGTATATCGAAGTTTAGCATCGCAAGAGATTTCTTTTTGTGAATGCTTTTTGTGAATAGTTATGATGGAACTGTCCCAAAAAGAAAAAAGTTATTACCCAATACTAATGGGAACTAGCTAAAGTTAATGACCAAAGTAACAAAATTATCAATGAAAATTGGGTATTTCCTTCATGGGTAGTCTTTGACGTCCCCATTGGATAGAGAGCTCAAATGGATTTCGACAGATCAAGAAAAAGGGAAGAAAAAGCTAATCATGATCGGAAGTACAACAATGCTCTTTCGTTTGAAAATGAAAAGTTCTGTGGGTTTAATGTAAGAAATTTTGGAAAATCATGGAAGAAAGCCATCAAAACTTGTCGAAATTCAACTAAGACGTGTATTGAACAGGGATTCAAAACAAAAAACAAATAAGAAATAAAACACAGCTTGAGATATGGAACACCATTTAATCTCAACCTTTGTATAATGGCCCATCTTATAAACCTTAGATAGCACATGCGAAACATTTTCACTAGTTTTTGCCTCAACTTTTTCATAAAATTATTGACCAATTGGAGTTATTTGCAAGACGATATAGGAAAGAATTCAACCAACAATTATTTCTTGGAAATCATTATGAAATGCGAAACAGTGAGAAGTTTTGAGGTTGAGATTTCTGACCTCGAATCAAGTCCAATATTCCCGCAGTTTTTCTCCCACAAATTTTCCCAAGCCATGTTTTCTGTAAGTTTAGGGAATGAGTAAAGCCCAATGCACAGAGATTGAAGGACAAAAGATATCTAACTGGTTACCAAATTTCAATTCTTATTTAGAGGACAACACATATATTTCAACTACTAAGACGACAGACGAGTTTATTGACACACTTGCACATAACGCTGGGAGGGAGGGGTTTCATATAATCAAATTAACTTGTTAAAGCAGAGGAAGTCAGTCCTTCGTGCTGCTCCTGATCCACTCTAGGTACTTGAGCCTGCCACCATTGATAGGCAAAGCAAGAACTTCAGGCACCCTGTGTAAGAAAATGGAAGTAAATCCTTGGAAGGGACAAAACAGGGCTTTTAAAAAATCTCCCTGATTCCCCCACACCTTGAAAAGCGTCATAACACCTTCAGATTTCCACAAGAAACAGATAACTAAGATCTTATTTTTTTGGTTTTCTGGTACTTATGAGTTATGCCTCTCTTCTTTGTTTAGTTTTTCATTCTTTAAGATAGTTCTAAAATTTTAGTCAAATTTCAGAAAAAAAAAAAAAAAAAAAAAAAAAAAAAAAAAAAANCTATATTTTTATTAGTTTTCAAATTTTAGCTAAGATTTTAAAAACATTCCGGAAGTACATGAATTGACAAAGAATAAGTACTAGCAATTAGGAAATGTTAAAAAACAATTAGTAAGTGAGAATTGATCAAAAGGAAAACAACTTTGTTTCCCAATCTGATCAACTGAACTTTTCTAATAAGTTTCCTTCACTGAAAAACAGCAATGGAATATTACAGGGAAGATCCAGGAAGCTTCAAATTTTCAATGTTCAGAAGCAACTTCATTGATATGAACAGAGAACTTATAGGACAACATCAAATGTTCTCCAAGCGTGGATTATAAATATTGTTGATATACTATCTTTTCCACACTGTGAGAAATGCATTCTATCACCTAAGATGACAATCAGAGGCGGGAAAAAATGCACGTACCAGGTACTATGTTAACACAAGCGCAAGTTTTTCTTGAAAATGCTTTCAGCCAATTTCTTACCTGCAGAAATAGCGATAATGACTATAAAGAAACATAAAACATCTACTAAAACGAAGTACAGTTCTGCCAAGCATTTATTGACACTAGAAGAAGCCAATCAACTGTCGAGATATAATTCTTCGTTAGCTGACCAGGTCTGGTCATTATTTGTGCAATGCGCTAAGTATATCTACCTCATAATCAACAATATCCTATCAACATTCACTCCATCAGTAGCTAACATAATTTTCACCCAGAAACGCCTTGTGAAGACATTACTGGCATAACAAGTTTACTGAAACCATACCACCAACTCCCATACTATTAGATCACTATACCACTATGTTACCATCAACCAAAATAAATGCTGCTAAAAGAGCCTGACTGGCTGATCATTAGATTGACTGACAAGCAACCTTACATAAGATACTAGAAACCACAAAACAAAAGATATAGCGACCAAAAACATCTAGTTTAATCCGACCACAAAGAACGCGAGACTTACCTGTTAGAAACAGTGACATAAACAACAATGCTAGCCACCGCGGCACTACTCCCTTCCATTTTTATCAAATGTACATTCCCAGCCCGTACTTGACCGGCAAACTTCGACCTGACATACGTTTTCCATTAGTAAACCAACAAGAACACTGATCAAACAAAGAATCTAAACATACAAACCAGTAACTAAATCAAATTCACAGCAAGAAACAGACATAGAAGAAAAGAATCAAGAGAAAAGGCAAGGAATCAAAAAACAAGTACCTCAAGAGAAACGCAAACGACAGAGAGAGAGAAAGATAGGAATCCGTTAGGGAGATGAGGAGATTGGATAATCGGAAGCTGAACGGCAAAAGAACCTCGAACGGCAGAGGCCGATAGCAATGGAGCCGCGACTCCACAGCAGAGAGTGAAGACCATGTCGCGCCTTTTTTCTGTTCTTCTTTCCCCCCAATGCCTCCACCATTGGGCCCTCTTCAACTTTATGGACCCAAGTTTATCTTAAAGCCCATTTAAAATGGGCTTTCGGCCCATAATCTCAATTAATAATTTTTTAATTTAATTATTAAACAATACGAAATAAATAAATAATCAAAATAATACAAAACATCAATAATTTGATGTGAATATTATTAACATATTGTAATATTTATTGAAATTTTATTGGGAACTTATTATTTGATATATTTCAACAACTATTCAAAATCATTTAGTAGCTTTTATTATTTTTCTAAATAATAAATAAATATACCAATTTTTTTTTCTTTTTTTCCTTTTTGAGTTATACATCACATTAACCTTTGTATTTCAAAATTAATACGGCAACTCAATTATTTAATACATTTTTTAGTACATTAACTGTTCACTCCATAGTCTTACTTTATTAATTAATTAATTACTGGCGGCTCAGTTAGACATCCAACCAATAATGTACCGCCACGTAATTAATTCATCCAATTGCTTACTCTATACCAAGAGGCCTTTATTTCTTTATTTATTTTTTAAATCTCTATTAATATTCTATGTATTATAAATATGACAAATTAAAAATAATAATAATTAGTATATATATTAAAAAAATTTAATTTTTTTTTACGAATAATTTTTATTTATTATATTTACTATGTTTTTTTTTTTAATAAAAATGTATGTCGATAAGAACTAGCTACTAATAAGTATGTGTGTAGCGTATTTATATTTCTACAATAATTTTATAAATTATTGATCTTTGACCTTGTTAAAAGAATGGAACGGGATGCAATATGAATTATGTAACCTACAAAAATGTAAAATACATAAAGTTTATTCCGAGATGTTGGACAAATATTAATGTACGAGATTCAAATAAACTATAGGGGTTGGCTTTATTTGAATAAAAAAAAATAGTCGACAACATGTGTAATATAGCATCGACTTTTATTTAACATTAGTCGTATAATTTAGGATAAATTTCGAACATTATTTTTTTTTAGTATAAATTTCAAACGTTGTTGTCACTTTAGTAAGTGATGGAGGTGGGCATGTCGCATTATTTGACTTATAACCTCAATAATCAATCTTTTTGTTTGTCTTTTTGTGGATTTGATTGTTCGAAGCCATAAGACTTAAGTGTGAAAGAAACCGAACATTGAATGTTAACTAAATGTCTATTTCTTAAAATTGCACGAATTTTTTGTGAGGTCCCATGTTGGTTGGAGACGGGAACGAAATGTTTCTTATGAAAGTGTGGAAGTCTTTTCCTAATAGATGTGTTTTGAAACTGTGAGGCTGATAGCGATACGTAATGGGTCAAAGCGGACAATATCTACTAGCGGTGGGCTTGGACTGTTAGAAATGATATCAGGGTTAGACACCGAGTAGTGTGACAGTAAGGATGTTGGGTTCTCAAAGGGGGTGGATTATGAGATCTCACCTCGGTTGAAGAGGGAAACAAAATATTCTTTATAAGGGTGTGGAAACCTCTTCCTAGTAGACGCGTTTTAAAATCGTGAGACTAACAGCGATATGTAACAGGCCAAAACGAACAATATCTGTAAGCGGTGGGCTTGGGATGTTACAAATGGTATCAGAGTTGGACATCGAGCAGTGTAAAGATGTTGGGCCTCAAGGAAGGTGGATTGTGAGATCTCAAATCAGTTAGAGAGGGGAATGAAACATTCCTTATAAGGGTGTGAAAACTTCTCCCTACTAGAGGCGTTTTAAAACCGTAAAGTTGACAATGATACGTAACGGACCAAAACAGACAAGAGCTCCAAAGTTATGTACGTACGGTTTGGATTAATCCTTCGTTGGATACCCTCTTAATTTTTTTTTATAGAAAACATGTGAGTGAATACAACGATCAGTGTTAAAAGCAATTTGAGACAATTAGGTATCGAAAACAATATCAAGTTCTCAAATAACACGGGAGTTCGAATCTAATAATATTATTATATAAGGTAATATTTATGTATATACCCTATAAGTATAATTAAAAAACTATACTATAAAATTTAGCATAAAGTATTTTGTGTGGACCCTCTAAATTTCATCATATTCATAAAACTATAATTGACATCTTTATGATTCAATTCAAGTGACATCCAGTTAGACATTACAACTTACAGATTTATAATGGCAAAACAGTCAGATGGAAAATTATAAAAATCTTGAAAGTAAAAAATAAAATTAATGAATGAAAATTGAAAAAAATTCAAAATTTTAAAATTTTAAAAGTCAATATTGATATAAATGTTTTAAATTTACATAATATAATTTATTGCCCACCTAGCTAATGCCGCATCCATTGCTTTATTACCTAAATCAACACAACGACTCTAATGGTATGGTATTGTCCACTTTGAGTAGTCCCCTTAATCGAGACTCGACTCCTTGTTCGACATGGAGTCTAATACCATGTTAGATGAACACGACTCTCCACAATTGTATGATATTATCCACTTTGAGCATAAGCTCTCATGACTTTGTTATGGGCTTCCCCAAAAGGCTTCGTACCAATGGAGATAGTATTATTTGATTATAAACCTTTGATCATTCCCTAAATTAGCCGATGTGGGACTTTCATCCAACAGGATCAACCCGACCAACTCCAAAATAGGTTTACAATCGAACCGTACCCTACTTTTAATATTAAGAATATTTGATATTTATAACCAATGTTAATGATATCGACTTGTGAATGTTTTGATTATTATAACATGTATTATGGATAAGTATGATTTTTTAAATAATTAAAAAAAAAAACAAATTGATAATCCAACCCAACTCAACCCAAATTGAGTTGTGAACTCTATTCGGGTTGGTTAGGTCACCAACCTAGCTAACTCGAAATCTCGAGTCGGTCCAAAAGATTTTTCCAACCCAATTCGATTCATGTACACCTCTACTAAAATGTTTACTAATAAATGATCATAAATCCACCGACTCCATACCATTGTGGAGAGTCGTGTTCGTCTAACATAGTATCAAAGTCATGCCCTAAACTTAGTCGTGCCAATAGATTGGTAAATCCTCAAATGTTGAACAAAGAACTCCAAAAGAAAAAGGAGTCGAGCCTCCTCGAAGGCATAGTAAAAAATGGCTAAGACTCCAAAGAAGTCAAGGCTGGATTAAGGGGAGGCATACTTTATTCGAGGGGAGGTGTTGAATGATGAAAGTCTCACCTCGCTAATTTTGGGAATGGTCATGAATTTATAACTGAGAATTAAATGAATTTTAATATTTATTAAAAGTAAGAAAAAATAATATAATAAAATGGGTGAAGTTTAATGTGAAAAACACAGAAGATGGGGCGGATGTTGAGGAATTGGTTTGAAATTGGTTTATGGATTAATTAACATAATCATCCATGTTTATCCTTTTAATCCCACACTTCATTACTGAGTTAGTTTATTCAAGTAGTGAATCTCAAGGCCAAGGTTGTGTCCAAATGGTGGAATTTAAATCCTTTAATATAATAATGCCTTCCCATCCTCCTAATACTCAATAATTATAATTAATATACATAAATTTTAAATAATTATAAATGACAAAAGCTCGGATCTCAAATGTCGCTTCTATTTTATAACTAGACTTTCCCTTATGGTCTTTTTAAAATTTTCATAAAAATAATTAATATTGAGCGTTTTTTTATAGTTAAATTACAAATTTGCTCTGAAAAATGTTGAAAATTTGCTTCGTTCTCCTCTCTAATCGTAGGATCTCACAATCCACCCCTCTTGAGATCCAACATCCTCGCTGGCACACCACTCAGTGTCTGTCTCTGATACCATTTGTAATAGTCTAAACCCACCGCTAGTAGATACTGTCCTCTTTGGACTTTCCCTTATGGGCTTCCTCTCAATGTTTTGAAACGTGTCTGATAGGGAGAGGTTTCCACACCCTTAATAAAAAATGTTTCGTTCTCATCTCTAACTGATGTGGGATTTCACAATTCACTCCCCTTAGAGATCCAGCATCCTTGCTAGCACACCGCCCAGTGTCTGGGTTTGATACCATTTGTAACAGCTCAAGCTCACCGCTAGCAGATATTGTCCTCTTTGAAATTTTCCTTCTAGGCTTCCCCTCAATGTTTTGAAACGTGTTTGGTAGGGAGAGATTTGCACATCCATAAAAGAAATGTTTCGTTCTCCTCTTTAACCTATGTGGGATCTCACAATCCACCCTCTTTGGGGGCCAGTGTCCTCGCTAGCACACCACTTGATGTCTGACTCTGATACCATTTGTAACAATCCAAACCCATCGCTAGTAGATATTGTCCTCTTTGGACTTTCCCTTCTAAGCTTCCCTTCAGTGTTTTGAAACATGTCTGATAAAGAGAGGTTTCCATGCCCTTAATAAGAAATGTTTCGTTCTCATCTCTAACTCATATGTAATTTCACAATCCACTCTCCTTAGGAGTCCAGTATCCTCGCTAGCACACCGCCCAATGTCTGGGTTTGATACCATTTGTAACAGTCCAACCTCACCGCTAACAAATATTATCCTAGTGGTTTCCACATCCTTATAAAGAATGTTTCGTTTCACTCTCCAACCGACGTGGGATCTCACAATTTATGATATTATATAAACTATAATCTAACTTTTTTCGAGATTATAAAGATTAAATTTGCGATTCAACATGTATGTAGAACGAGAAAGCTCAGGTATTCGACCAAAAAGCGTTATATTCCAAAAGCAAGAGAATATGGGGCATGCTAGTGTGAGAGCAAAAGGTTAAAAAAGAGGGTAAAATTCCAAAGGTGACAAAAAGAGCATTTGAAAAAGGGAGGAGAGAGAGAGAGAGAAAATGATACTCTAAAGTGTCTTTAGGGTTGTAATTTTGAAAGTTGCCCTTAATGAGTAGGGATGGATGCCCTTGGTCTTGGGTGAATCCAAGGACAAGCATCCTAAGAAATTAATGTTGTTACTAATAAAATAATATTTAAATATGTTATTACCAATGTTTTGGATTTGTTTATTACTTTATAAAATTAAAAAAAATACCAAATTTATAATTTCAACGCTAAACACAAAAATATAGCGACGTACAAAAAAAGGAGATGTTTGTATATACATAAATAACTATATGTTATTTTTTTTTATGTTCTACTTGAACATATAATTCTCATTTTCCGTGCTTCTTTAATAATTTATTTTAAATTTTGTAAATATTGTCAAACGAACAAAAATATTTAATGATATAAAATCGAGGTCAATTAATATACATCTATATACTTCTCCTCGTCTCGTCTTTATCTTATATCTTAAAAGGTGATAATTTTTTGTAGTTCATTAATACGTGGGTAGTGGAATTTGTTGGATGATGAAAGTCTCACCTCGGCTAATTTAGGGAATAATCATGTGTTTATAATAAAAAAAATACTCTCTTCATTCGTACGAGACCTTTTGAGGAAGCCCAAAGCAAAGCTATGAGAGCTTATACTCAAAATGGACAATATCATACCATTTTGGAGAGTCGTGTTCGTCTAACATGGTATTAGAGTCATGCCCTAAATTTAGTCGTGTCAATAGATGGGTAAATCCTCAAATGTCGAACAAGGGACTCCAAAAGAAAAGGAGTTGAGCCTAGCCTCCACGAAATCATAGTAAAAAATGACTACGACTCCCACATCGGCTAATTTATGCTCAAAGTGGACAATATCATACCATTGTGAAGAGTCGTGTTCATATAAGAGAATCAAGCGTACGCTCAAAGTGGATAATATCATACCATTGTGAAGAGTCCTAACAGAATTAAACGTACGCTTAGCACTAAACCATTATAATTTTGTCTATATATTTTTATTTAATTAGCTTTATTTTGAAAATTATTAAAAAGTTTTGGTCACATGGTAACCTAAATTTAATAATGTTTAAAATTAATGAAATTTGTATGAACTTTTAAAATGAAATGATTTGCGTGCACCAAAAGGCGAGAGGCTCCAATGTGAAAAGCAAAGCAAAGCACCAAGAAAATAAAATATACATCTTTTTTATTTTTATTTTTTTAAATAAATTTGATTCTTAAATTAAATAAATGTTGGGAAATTAAAACAATTGAAGAATACAACTTTGACTCATTTTTTGTTCACAACATTTTTTCTCTTTATATGATTCATTTTTTATGTAAGCTTTTTCGTCCCGCTTTATTCTCGTAATATTTTTTTTATATTAATTAAAATTTTAAATATTAACATAAGATCTCGTATTAATTGGAGAAAGGAACAAAATATTGCTTATAAGAACGTAAAAATTAGTATTTTAAATAAAAAAAATAAAAATAATAATAATCCGAATTAAAAGAAAATAATAAATTTAATTATAGGAACGGATTCATTACAGGGGAATCCGTATATTAGGGAATATGTCTGTGTTATTTTTGTTTATATATATATATATATAATATAAAATAAATTAATTCTGATACGAGAAAATACCAAATATCAGTGTCAGTTTCGTAAATTTAGGCGCGTAAAAATGGGCCCACCTTCCCAGACAGCAGCTCCTTCTGCTTCTGCCACAGTACACGTGTCAGCATGGGGACGAAAAAGACAGCATCCCAGTACGTTTGGCTACCCTCTTCGTGTGCACTAAATTACCGTTCTAACCCTGCTTCATTTGCGAAATTACCACAATAACCAGGCCCCACTTCCTCTCTGAATGGACGTGTCGCTTTATTTAGTTATTTCCTAAAGAGACTGCTTTTCAATATTTATCGCACCGTATTATTATTATTTTTTATTTAATGTAATTCCTAAAATATAAAACAACGGATTTCCAAAATATTTTTGCCTAAATAAATAAATAAATAAATACGCTGTCTTGCATCTAAAAAAAACAAAATAAAAAGGACAAATTACCATTTTAACCCTCAATTTCAATTTTTTTTTAGTTAAATTACAAATCAGTCCTTATATTTTTTTTTTTCGTGATAAAAAGCATACACGAAAATTAAACTTTACCTAATAAATTCTCGATTTATTTTACACGTTCCTTAACTGAGATATTTTTTAATTTAACCTCTAATATTTAAACAGTTAATAATTATACTGTTATCTTGATGGTACGGTTCACAATAGTCACATAAACACATCTAATGAAAATAAAAAAATAAATAAATACGTTCCCCTTTTTATCCCGTGGACATTCGTAGTGGGGCTTTGAGTTCATTCCTCCTTAGCCGGGAGGGCACTCTTTCCCCTTGAGAGCTTTCAGTTTAAGTAAGAAGGTGATCCATAATCAATGGAATTCGATGCTGCTTCGAAGATGCTCTTTCCCTAACGAGTCCCCTATACATCCTGATCGCTCTAGGCTGTCTTGTAAGACTTCCCCTACATAGTCGGATCCACTAAGCCTTACAACGAGTTGGGGATTCACCCTCTCTTCCTGCCCCGTGCGGACCCTTAGAATGCAAATCCATACAAGGAATGGCTTCTCACTTTCCATCCATGAACTCTGACTAGTTCACATTTATTCATGCTCAGATTATACCTCATGCTGGGCCTTTTAGAAGGTTTTGCCTTATTTAGGCACATCCAACCAATCAATCCCCCTTCCCGAGAGCTAAGGTAAGGTAGTTGGAAAGGAAGTAGGCAAGGATCGTTCGCTAGAATGAGCTTGAATAGGGCTTCTTACCGCCCNAATTCAGCCGAAACTCCACATGGTAATATCGAATGTGTTGTTTATGGATCATATTGTTCATCGATCATAATCTGATAGATACATGAATTTGAACGTCTCTTTTTGTGTAGGAAAGAGTAGTGAAGTGCATTAAGTTAGTGAAGGAGATGTCGGGGAAGACGGAGGAGGAGTCGAGGTCGATGTCGGAGGGGCCGCAGAGCCCGAGCGGGGTATTGAACGTGAGGTGCTTAAGCTATAACAGCAATGAAAGTACAGCAGTTGGGTCATGTGCAAATTCTTCTTCACAACATAACGGTTCAAATGGTTCAAAGAGGAGGAGATTGAACAGAGCCTGTGAAGTGGAGCTTTAGTTTAGAACAAATAAATAAAAGGGTGATGGGAAGTGTGATCTTCCAGTCCTAAAGTAAATTTTTTGTGAGGATTTTGAAAAACAGGATAATTATAATATAAAAAGAATATATAAATATATATGAATTTTGGAATTGTTTAATATATCTTCTGTTGAGGTATTTATTTATTTTATTTATTTTATTTATTTTATTAAACTCACTATGGGCAGAGCCTGGAGCCCTTTGTTTGACCATTTGTCTACTTTGACCACTTGTATAGTAAAAGCCCATTCCATTAATAATAATAAAGAAGAGGGTAGAGGGAGACCATTTCTTAAACAATTTATATATTTTTTTTTTTATTATTGCTTACCAATTATAATAAATTTAATGGTTTTAACTATTTGACTTTTAATTTGGTCGAAAATTTCACCTATAATAAATTTACGGGTTTTAATTATTAACTTCTGAAGTGATAATTTGATCGAGAGGACGTATTTATAAGAAAGGAAATGTGGTTCAGAGTTTCTCTCATGAATTTAAAGGGAATGTGGTTTAGAGTTGGTAATTTATTGGCATTTTATGGTCATTGTGAACGGTTAAAGTTTGTAAGAAATTAAATGACTAAAATACCCTTATATTGTCGTTCTCAAATCTCTCTCGTCTTTTCCTCTTCTCCTCACTTTCAACATGACCATTACCCTCTCCATTGACACCCTATCACAAGTGATCATTTTGATGATTCCTTTTGGTGGTTGTTCGCCCATTGCCACCCCATCACAAGTGATCACTTTGATGGTTGCTTTTGGTGGTTGTTTGCCCATTGGCACCCTATCACGAGTGATCACTTCGACGATTCCTTTTGGTGGTTGTTCGCCCATTGCCACCCCATCAC